>NW_028135630.1:0-230000 GCF_964662115.1 Mustela nivalis
CGCTTATGGCCAATTGGAATGCGAGGAATGCTGTACAGGAATCCATCCTTCGAACCCTGCTCTCCAGTCCTTCCATATGGTATGTCCTGGAGCCATGCAACAGGACTCGAATGTCCCGCAGAAGGAAACCTTGTGGTTTGGGGCAACCTCCAATCTCAGCATGGGAAAACTTCCTTGGCCTCATGAGGCCCCCGCTTCATGAAGGTGCCATCATGGACACATACTCAAGCCTCAGCCAACGTCTGATCCTCAGCCTGACTTCAGATGCAGGAGATTTTGATTCAGCCTCTGCCGATTGGGCCTGCTCTGCCCTTGGCTCCAATCTTCACCCTAGCTTGTGTTTTCAGACTTCCGTCCTCACACTCCTGGCCCACAAACCCTCCCTACTGGGAATTCTGGGGCCACACTGAAGCACTCTGCCTGCCTCCCAGGAGAAAAACATTGTCTATGGTGCTGCCCAGAAACCCCAAATGAGGATCAAACTGCTTGGCCCTCGGCAACACCCCAATTGCATAGGCTACCTTAAACATTGATTCTCTGAGGCAAATAGCCTGAGCCCAGACCTTCCAACAGACACCGACACAGCTGGCTGCACTCCTAGGACATTGGACCCGCCACTGCCTTAGGCCACCATCCATTCCCAACCTGGGTTTTCAGTCATCGGATCCTAGACCTTATCTCCAATCCCTGCACAGGGGGGAACCTGATGCACAAATCAGAACGTCTCCTTCCCCATGGCAAGAAAACTTGCTGCTGGCAGTGAGTCAAACCTTCAGTGTAGGAAAAACGACATGGCCCATGAGGCAACGCCCAAGCTTTAGGGCCGCCTTGGGCACAAACACACATTGTGACCCTCAGCGTGAGTACCTTATTCAAGTAACGCCTCTCAGTGACTGGACCAAGAGCCCGCATATGTGGCTTGCCATGCCCATAGGCACCCAGGACTAACTAGATGGTGTGTATTCCAGTTGAGGGAACCCACTGCTGTGCTCTAGAGTCCCTCTCCTGGGGGGTTCCCTGTGGCAGAAAACAGTACTCTTCCCTTCCCACAGAATGAACCCAAACACTTGGGAGCTTGGACAATCCCCCGAGAGGAAGGCTCTTCCTCGGCCTCTGAGACAACCCCTACCCTGACCGGACACTGTGAACGCAACACCCAGAGACAAAATCCTGAGTGACTGCCTCCCACTTGCCCTTCTTTGATATCCAGAGGATCTCCCCTCACGGACTGGAGATCAGTCCTGCCATTACCTTGGCCACTAGCTGAGCCAAGTTTGCTTTTTCAGACATCTGTCCCCACAGCCCTGGCAAACACAGCCTCTAGGCTGGGTCCTCTGGAGCCATACCACAGGACCGTGCCTGATCTCTCCTGGGAAACTGTGTCCATTCCTTTGGACACACACCTCCAGAATATGAGAAACCTCAAGGCCTCCGAGGACATCCCACTATTGGGAGGCTCCTTGGACACACAGGGGCATTCGGACACAAGCTGAGCAGCTACCTCCACGAAGCCATGCCCACAGATGTCAACAGAGATAGAAGGTTGAGCCGGACAGGCTTTTAGGCCGTAATCTCAACTCTTGCTTTGGGTTCCAGGTGTTACTCCTCAGAGGCTTTGGTTCAAAAACAGGATATGGGGCTTTCCTGAGGCACTGAACAGAACTCCTCTCGTCTCCATATGGGAAGCTTCCCTGTTGGAGCTGTGTCAAACACCTCAGTTTGGAGAACCCTGCAGAGTCCCTGAGCCACCTCCACATTCCAAGGTCTCCCAGGCCACCAAGCCACAGTAGGACTCATCTTCAGGAGAGTCCATTTCAACTCTCCCCTCTGGGTAGCTCACCCAGGAGCCTGCAGATTGAGCCTGCCTTGTCCTGCTTAAAGAGTGGGAATATGAGGTGGCGTTCCCAGGCATCCATGCTTAGACACCTGCTCTCGAGTCTTTCCGTATGGGGCCTCCTGGAACCATCCAATAGGACTCGACTGTCGTGCAGAAGGAAAGCTTGAGGTTTGGAGTAGTTCACAAATCCCATCGTAGGCAAACCTCCCTGGCTTCATGAAGCCCCCACACCCTTCAGGAAGAGGCCATGCTGGACAAAAACTCTAGCCTGAGGCACGTCTCATAGTTGACATGACCTCAGTTCAGGAGATCTCGATTCAGCCTCTGCAGAGTGGGCCTGCCGTGCCCTCGGTCCCAAACCTCACGCTAGCTTTTGTTTTCAGACTTCCTTCCTCACACTCCTGGCAACAAGCCCTACGGACTAGGAACTCCAGAACCACAACCCAGCCCAGTGTCTGCCCAACGGAAGAAATACGTTTCCCTGTGGGGCTCTCCAGAAAACCCAGATGAGGATCAACCTGCTCGGGCCTCGACGGTCCCCGAACTGGATATGCTGCTCTGGGCACTCATGCTCTGTCTGACACAGCCTGAAGCCAGACGTCCAGACAGACAAAGAGACAGCTGGCCACACACCCAGCACTTCGGACACGCCATGGTCTTATGCCGTTACCTCTTCCAAACCTTGGTTTTCAGATATCTGAACCTAGACATTATATCAATTCTCCACACAGCTGGGTATCACAAGCACAAAACAGAACTCCTCCTTCCCCATGGCTGTCAAGCTTGCTCTTGGCATGGAGTCACACCTTCAGGGTGGGAGAAACCTTCATGGCCCCTGATGCCACGCCCAAACTTGAGTGCTGCTTGGGCACAAATTCACACTGTGACCCTCAGCATGAGCCCCATGTCAAAGAAAGGCCTGTCAAGACCTGGACCAAGAGCCCGCATATGGGGCTTGCCAAGCCCCTGTGCACCCAATCCTCACCAGTGTTTGAGTTTTCCAGTCGCCCCACCTGTACCTGGGCTCTGCTCTGGAATCCCTTTCTTGGAGAGACACATGAGCCAGACAACACGACTCCACCCTTCCCACAAAATGACCCCAAACTCATGAGGCCCCCGCTTCATGAAGGTGCCATCATGGACACATACTCCAGCCTCAGCCAACTTCTGATCCTCAGCCTGACTTCAGATGCAGGAGATTTTGATTCAGCCTCTGCCGATTGGTCCTGCTCTGCCCTTAGCTCCAATCCTCACCCTAGCTTGTGTTTTCAGACTTCCGTCCTCACACTCCTGGCCCACAAACCCTCCCTACTGGGAATTCTGGGGCCACACTGAAGCACTCTGCCTGCCTCCCAGGAGAAAAACATTGTCTATGGTGCTGCCCAGAAACCCCAAATGAGGATCAAACTGCTTGGCCCTCGGCAACACCCCAATTGCATAGGCTACCTTAAACACTGATGCTCTGTCGCAAATAGCCTGAGCCCAGACCTTCCAACAGACACCGACACAGCTGGCTGCACACCCAGCACATTGGACCCGCCACTGCTTTAGGCCACCATCCATTCCCAACCTGGGTTTTCAGTCATCGGAACCTAGACCTTATCTCCAATCCCTGCACAGGGGGAACCTGATGCACAAGTCAGAACCCCTCCTTCCCCATGGCAAGAAACCTTGCTGCTGGCCGTAAGTCAAACCTTCAGTGTAGGAGAAAACGGCAAACCTGCCGGGCCTCATGAAGCCCCCCATATCCTTCAGGGAGAGGCCATCATGGACAAAAACTCTAGCTTGAAGCACGTCTCATAGTAGATATGACCGCAATGCAGGAGATCTTGATTAAGCCTCTGCAGAGTGGCCTGCCGTGCCCTCGGTCCCAAACCTCATGCTAGCTTGTGTTTTCAGACTTCCTTCCTCACACTCCTGGCAAACAATCCCTCCAGAGTAGGATTTGCAGAACCTCGAGCCAGCCCAGTGACTGCCCACCGGTAGAAAACGTTTCCTTGTGGGGCTCTCCATAAAACCCAGATGAGGATCAACCTGCTCTTGCCTCGATGGCACTCAGATTTGATAGGCTGCTCTGGGCACTAATGCTCTGCCTTTCACAGCCTGATGCCAGACGTCCAGACAGGCAAGGAGACAGCTGGCCACACACCTAGCACTTCTGACACGCCATGGTCTTATGCCGTTATCTCTTCCTAACCTTGGTTTTCAGATATCTAAACCCAGATATTATATCAATTCCCCACACAGTTGGGCATCTGAATCACAAATCAGAACTCCTTCTTCCCCATGGCTGTAAGGCTTGCTCTTGGCATGGAGTCACACCTTCAGGGTGGGAGAAACCTTCATTTCCCCTGAAACCACGCCCAAACTTGAGTGCTGCCTTGGGCACAAATTCACTCTGTGACCCTCAGCATGAGCCCAATATCAAAGAAAGGCCTGTCAGGGCCTTGACCAAGAGCCCTCATATGGGGCGTGCCAAGCCCCTATACACCCAATCCTCACCAGTGTTTGAGTTTTCCAGTCTCCCCCCCGTTCCTGGGGCTCTGCTCTGGAATCACTTTCTTGGAGAGACACATGAGCCAGACAACAGGACTCCACCCTTCCCCCAAAATGACCCCAAACTCCTGTTAGCTGGGACAAATCCCCAGAGAGGGATACTTGTCCACAGTCACTGAGGCCACCCCCAACAATCTACGGCTATCCTGGACGCATCCAGAGACAAAAGCCTGAAGGAATCTCGCCCTTGATTCACAAGCCAAGGAGCTCACTCTCTATCTGTACATCCGGCCTGCCATACCCTCGGCGCCACTCATAAGCTGAGTTTGTGTTTTCAGACTTCTGTGCCCACATCCTGGACCCACACACCCTCTAGGCTAGGGCATCTGGAGCCACAGCGAAAGTTTGTGCCTGCCCTCTCCAAGGAAAGTGTGCCCAATCCATTGACCACAACCCTACAGGTCAGGGAAAAACTCCAAGGCCCCTGAGGTCATCCTGATAGTGTAGGCTGCCCTGGACTAAAAGGGGCACTCTGACACCAGCTGAGCCATTATCACCACTTAGACTCTCAGAAAGTGTCCCCAGAGACAGAAGATTGAAATGGACAGGCCCTTAGGCCCTAATATGAACCTTAGCTTTAGTTTTCATGTGTCTGTCCTCAGAGGACTGGTTTCGTATACCAGCATATTAGGTTTTTCTGAGGCTCCAAACCAAACCTCTCTCGTCTCCCCATGGAGTGCTTTCTTACTGGATCTGTATCAAACCCTTCTGGTCGGAGAATTCCGCAGGGCCACAGTACAACCATCACATTCCAAGGTCTCCATGGACAGAAACACACATTATGACGCATCCTCAGGAGAGGCCATTTCAACTCAGCCCGCTGGTTAGCTTGCCCCAGAGCCAGCAGATCAAACATATCTTGTCGTTAATGGCCAAAGGGAATGCGAGGCATGCTGTTCAGGGATCCATCCTTTGAACCCTCCTCTTCAGTCCTTCCGTATGGTATGTACTGGAGCCACTCAACAGGACTCGACTGTCTTGCAGAAGGAAACCTTGTGGTTTGTGGCAACCTCCAAACTCAGCGTGGGAAAATTTCGTTGGCCTCATGAGGCACCTGCTTCATGAAGGTGCTATCAAGGGCACAATCCAACCTCAGCCAACGTCTGATCCTCAGCCTGACTTCAGATGCATGAGATATCCTTTCAGCCTTTGCAGAGTGTGCCTGCTCCCAACCTCACCCTATCTTTTGTTTTCAGACTCTACCCTAGCACTCCTGGCCCAAAAGCCCTCATGATTGGGAATTCTGGTTCCAGAACGAAGCACTCTGCCTGCCCCCCAAAGAAAAACATTGTCTATGGCATTGCTCAGAAACCCCAAATGAAAATCAACCTGCTCAGCCCTCGGCAACACCCCAATTGCATAGGCTACCCTAAACACTATGCTCTGTCTTACATAGCCTGAGCCCAGACCTTGTGAGAGACATTGAGACAGTTGGCTTCACACCCAGCACATCGAACCTGCCATGGGTTAGGCCATTTCATCCCTTCCCATTGACCTGGGTGTCTTCCTGGAGGTATATTCTGAGGCTGTTTCAGACTATGCATTTTTTCTGGAGCTTCCTATGGAATTGGGGTGGTATTAGGGGCCTTGCAATTTTCTCTTAATCTGGTGGGTTGGGAAACTGAGACAGGCTGACATTCCTTGGGAGAGCTGGCCCAGTGCTGTTGTGTGTTCCTGGAGGCCCCATCCTGGAGGGCATATGGGTCAGGACTCTGGGTCCAAAGTCTTCAGACACAAACTCGGGTAAGAGTTAAGCTCGAGGTGATGGCAGACCCAATCTGCAGACCCTGAGCGAAGCATCTCCAGATATGAAATTCGGACGGCTGTGAGGCAGGAGCACAGTCTTTTCTGTCTGACTTGTTTGTCTATGATGGCCACGAAATGAAGGGGTGGCCTCATGGGTCCATGTGAGATTCTACCTCTCTGGGAATTCTGCTCGGCACCCAAGAGTTTGGTGTATTTCTGGGGGATGGGAGGAGCGCAGTTTTATGAGTCAGGGATCCCGTCCAAACAGCCATTCCAGAGATGGGTCCTGGGTTCTGGAGCCTGGATCACCGCAACAAGGCTTAGGATTTGGGCCTAGGGTCTTGCTCTATGTTTTCCTGGTACAGCTCCCGAGTGTTCTTGTTGGAAATGGGTCTCATTCTGAGGGTCACAATGCCTGTTTTTGCCCAGATGCCCATGCTGAGTGGGTGTGACCTCATGGGCTATGCACTTGGCTCCCACTCTGAGGGTTGGACTGCCATCTCAACATTCAGTTTTCCTGCCATGGGGAAGGAGGTGTACTTTTTTATGCTTCAGGTTCCCCCATGGGCAGGAACTTGAGCTAAGTTCTGGGACAGGGGCCTGAATACCCAGTTCACTTTGAGATGAGGTCCTCGGGCCAAGGCAGGACCCACCTGCAGAAAATGAGGCCTGCTTTCTGGGTGGCTGTCAGGAGCTCGGGCTCGAGCTGTGTCAGACAGAACATTTGTGGAGAGTTCGGCCTATGATATTGGGGTGCTTTTGAGAGCTGTGCAACTGGATCCTCATGGGGGATTTTTGCACAGACCCTTTTTTCACTTCTTCTATCTGGTGAGCAGGCAGATGGCTGCATTACGGCTCCAGAATATCCAAGTTGGAGGGTTTGCAGGCGAGGAGTGTGAGGACAGAAGTATGAAAACATAAGCTACGGTTACGCTCAGTGCCGAGCACATGTCTATTCCAATGTACAGCAGTTGTTTCGAGATCTTCAGCACCTGGGCGAGGGGAAGATGTCTGCTCACGCTGGAGTTTGTATCCATGATGGCCAACAAATGGTGGGGAGGCCTCAAGAATTCTTGGAGATTTTTCCAAGCTGGAGCTTGTGAGCTGCTCCAAACATCAAAGTGTCCTACTAAGGGACAGCAGAAGTCTTCTTACAGGGCTCCAGGGTCCCCCATATGGAAGATTCGATAGCAATGCTCTCTGAATGGAGGCCTGGGAAGCCAATCTCTTGTTACCATTGCAGCTGAGGAACAGGGTAAGCTTGAACCAATGACACTGATTCCAAGTTCCAAGTGATTTGCTTTGATGGAAGTTCTCAGTCTAACAGGTTCCAATGCTGCTTGGTGTCCAGGGAGACCTTAGAATGTGGTGGCGGCTCTCTGACCATTGAGGATTCTCTATCCTTAGGATTAGACCCAGTACCCAGGAGCCAGGTTTCCTTTTTGGGACAGGAGGTGTGCTCTTGTATGGCTCACGGACCACAGGTTGGACCATATGCTTGAATTTCCAGAACAGCCCTCTAGGGAGAGAGACCTCAAAACATAAGCTAGGGTTCTGATGAGGTTTTAGGGCCATGGAAGTTTCAATCTTCGGACTAAGTGCCATTGGCCTGCATGTCATCCTGGATGTAGGTGCTGAGGCTGTGTCAGGCTGTGCACTTTTTCCAGAGTGGCCTATGATATTGGGGTGCAGTCAGGGGCCTTGCAGTTTTCTCCTAATCTGGACATTTTGGGAAACTGAGATGGGCAGGGTTTCCTCAGGAGAGCAGGGCCAGTGATGTCATGTGTTTCTCGAGGCCCCATCCTGGAGGTCATGTGTGTCAGGACTTTGGGACCAAAGACTTTAGACACAACCTCGGATAAGAGATAGGAGTGAGGTGTTGGCAGTCCGAATCTGAAGACCCTGAGGGAAGCTCCTCGGGATTTGAAATTCAGGTGGCTGGGAGGGAGGGGCACAGGCTTTTCTGTCTGGATTTTGTGTCTAGGATGGCCACTAAATGGAGGGGTGACCTCATGTGTCCATGGGATATTCTTCCACTCTGGTGATTCTGCTTGGCACCCAAGAGTTTGATTTCTTTCTGGGGAAGAGGAAAAGACTGTATTCCATCTCTGGGATCCTGTCCAAACAGGGATTCCAGAGATGGTTTCTGTGTCCAGACACTGGGAAAACTTAACCAAAGCTTCGATTTGGGTTCCTGGTCCAGATCCCAAGGGGGATCTTTGGAAAGGGGTCTCACTCTGAGGGTCACAATGCCTGTTTGTGCCCAGCTGCCCATCCTGTGTAGGCGTGGTCTCATGGACCATGCACCTGGTTCCCACTCAGCGTTGTACAGCCATCTCAACATTCAGTTTTCTGGCCATGGGGAAGGAGGAGCACTCTTTTGTGCTTCCGAGTCCCCTATGGGCAGGAATTTGAGCTAAGTCTGGGACAGGTACCTGAATATCCAGGTTGCTTCAAGATGATGGCCTCGGGCCAAGGTTGGACCCACCTTGAGGATATGGGGCCCACTATCTGGGTGGCTGACAGGAGGTCGGGGATCAGGCGGTGTCAGACAGACAATTTATGCAGAGGTCGGTCTATTATATTGGGGTGACATTGAGGGCCGTGCAGGAGGATCCTCATGTGGGTTTCTGCGAAGAACCATAGGGCACTTCTTTCTGGTGGGCAGGCAGAAAGCTGCACTGTGGCTTCAGAATTCCCAATATGAAGGGCTTGTAGGCGAGGAGTGTGAAGACAGAAGTCTGAAAACACAAGCCACGGATAAGCTCAGTGCCGACCACAGGACCATTCCATTGTGCAGTGGTTGTTTCGAGATTTCCAGCACCTGAGTATGGGCGAGGGTCAGATGTCTGCTCACGCTGGGTTTGCATCCATGATGGTCAACGAATTGTGGGGTGGCCTCAAGAATTCTTGGAGATTTTCCCAAGCAGGACCTTGTGAGCTGCTCCAAACAGCAAGGTGTCCTACTGTGGGACAGGGGAAGTCCGCTTACAAGGCTCCAGGGTCCCCCATATAGAAAGATTCGACAGCAGAGGTCTCTGAATGGGGGCCTGGGAAGTCTTTCTTGCATGACCATTGCAGCTGAGGAACATTGCAGGCTTGATCTGCTGGTTTTTGTTCAAATTTCCAAGTGATCTAAGTTGACGGATGGTCTCAGTCTAATGAGTCACAATGCTGCTTGGTGTCCAGGGAGACCTTAGAATGTGGTGGTGAGGGTGCCTGGGTGGCTCAATGGGCTAAGCCGCTGCCTTCGGCTCAGGTCATGATCTCAGGGTCCTGGGATTGAGTCCCGCATCGGGCTCTCTGCCCAGCAGGGAGCCTGCTTCTTCCTCTCTCTCTCTCTGCCTTCCTCTATGCCTACTTGTGATCTCTCTCTGTCAAATAAATAAATAAAATCTATATTAAAAAAAAGAATGTGGTTGTGGGTCTGTGGCCATGCAGGATTCTCCTACCTGAGGGTTAGACCCAGTTCCCAGGAGCCAGGTTCCCTTCTCGGGACAGGAGGGGTTCTCTTGTATGGCTCAGGGACCACATGTCGGATCATATGTTGGATTTCAAGACCAGGCCTCTGGGCACAGAGGCCTGAATATCTAGGCTAGGGTTCTTATGAGGTTGTAGGGGCATGTCATCCTCAACCTTCGGACTTAGGGACTTTGACCTGTGAGTCTTCCTGGAGGTAGATGCTCAGGCTGTGTCAGACTGTGCATTTTTTCCAGAGTGGCCTATGAAATTGGGGTGGGCTCAGGGGCCTTGCAGGCTTTTCCTAATCTGGAGGGTTTGTGCAACTGAGACGGCAGAATTTCATCCAGAGATCAGGCCCAGTGATGTAGTGTGGTTCTGTCAGCCCCATCCTGCAGGGAATGTGGTTAAGGGCTCTGGGACCAAAGTCTTCAGACACAAAATTGTGTATCAATTAGGAGGGAGGTGATGGCAGCCCCGATCTGCAGACGCTGAGGGCAGCTCCTCAGGATTTGAAATTCGTGTGGCTGGGAGGCAGGAGCAAAGGCTTTTCTGTCTGGATTGTGTCTAGGATGGCCTTGGAATGGTGGTGTGTCCTCATGTGTCCATGGAATATTCTACCTCTCTGGGGATTCTGCCCAGCACCCAAGAGTTTGGTGTCTCACTGGGAAGGAGAGAGCGTGGTTTACTGTTTCACGGCTCCCGTCAACACAGGGATTCCAGAGATGGGTTATAGGTCCCTGTGCCTGGATAACCCTACAAAGGCTTAGTATTTGGGCCTAGAGGCTTGACTGCCTGGCTCTGTGGGGCTTTGGTTCAGCTCCCATGGAGACTTGTTGGAAATGGGTCTCAGGGTAAGGGTCACAATGCCTGTTTTTGCCCAGATGCCCATCCTGAGTGGGCATTGGCTCTTGTTCCATGCACCTGGATCCCAATATGAGGGTTGGACCACCATATCAACATTTAATTTTCCTTCTATGAGGAAGGAGGAGTACTCTTTTGTGCTTCAGATTCCCCCATGCACAGTAATTTGAGCTATGTTCTGGGACTGGTACGTGAATAACCAGGTTGGTTTGAGATGAAGGACTCAGGTCAAGGCAGGTCACACCTGCCAGATATGGGTCCCACTATCTAGGTGGCTACCAGGAGGTCGGGGCTCGAGCTGTGTCAGACAAAGCATTAGTTCACAAGGTGGCCTATGATATTGTGGTGCTATAGAGGGCTGTGCTGGTGGAACCTTATATGGAGTTTCACGCAGACCCATAGGGCACCTCTTTTTTCTGGTGGGCAGGCAGAAGGCTGCATTGTGGCTCCCAAATTCCCAATATGGGGGACTTGAAGGCGAGGAGTGTGAGAACAGAAGGCAGAAAACACAATCTATGCTTAATCTCAGTGCCGAGAACATGGCCGTTCCAATGTGCAGTGGTTTTTTTCGAGATCTCCAGCATCTGAGTACAGGCGAGGGTCAGATGTCTGCTCATGATAGAGTTTGTATCTATCGTGGCCAACAAATGAAATATCCAGCACCTGAGTAAAGGTGGATTTCAGACGTTTACGCACACTGGAGTTTGTGTCTCTGATGACCGAATGGAGGAGTGGCATCAAGAGGCTGATGCATGTGAGATGCTCCAAACAGCAAGGTTGTTTTTTCTACTGGACAGTTAGAGTCTGGTATGTTTTCTGCAGGGCCCCCCATGTGAAAAGTATGGGTAGCAGAGCCCTTCCACATGGATGCCTGGAAAGCACACCTCCATTGACCAATGCAGCTGAGGAACATGCAGGTTCTTTACGGTGCTTCTGGGGCGAAGCACCAAGGTCTTGAGTTGACATGGAATCTCTTGAAGATGGGTTACAATGCTGGTTTTTTTTTTACCAGGTAGATCTTAGAATGTGTTGGTGGCTAAGGTGCCTGCAGGATTCTCCTACCCTGAGGGTTTAACACAGGTCGAAGAGCACGGTTACCTTCTGGGGACAGGAGATGTAGTGTTTTGTGGCTCAGGGACCACATGCCGTATCATAAGTTCCTATTCAAGAACAGGCCTCTGAAGACAGATGCCCGACAACCTAATCTAGGGTTCCAATGAGTCCCAGGGGCATGAGAGATTCAATCTTCAGACTTAGGACAGTTGACTTGGGTGTCTGCCAGGATGTAGGTGATCAGGGAGTTTCAGACTGTGCACTTATGTCCAGAGTAACCTCCAATATTGGGGTGGCCACAGGGGCCTTGAATGTTTCAACCAACTCTGGAGGGTTTGGTTAACTGACATGCACAATTTCCATGGGGATGGCAAGCACAGTCCTGTGGTGTGGCTCCAGAGACTCCACCCTGGAGGGCATGTGAGCCATGGTTCTGGGAGGGAAGTCTGCAAACACAAACTTGGGTTAGGTTTAGTGGCTAGGTTATCGCAGGGCAATGTGTAGACCTGGAAGGCTACTCGTCAGGAACAGTAACTGGAATGACCCGAAGGCGGAAGCACAGGCTTTTATATCTGGATTGTGTGTCTAGGGTGACGTCAGAATGTAGCTGTGGCCTCATGGGTCCATGGGAGATTTTTCCTCTAAGGATACAGGCGGCTCCCAATATTTTGATGACTTTTTGGTATGGGAAGACTGCTATTTTCGATCTTAGGTGTGCCCCAAAACAGGGATTCCAGAGATGGGCTCTGGGTCTAGGCGCCTGGAAAATCCCACCAAGGGTTGGGATTTGGGCTTATGGGCAGACCAGGCCTGCAATGCAGGATCTTGGTGGTGCAACTGAGAGGGCTTGTTTGGAAACATGCTCAGGCTGAGCATTACAATTCCTGTTTGTGCCCAGGGTGGCCCTCAGGAGTAGGCGTGGTCCCATTGTCCATTTTCTGGCTCCCACACTGAGGGATGGACACACATTCCAATGGCCAGGTTTCCAGCCATGGGGAAGGAGGAAATATCTATTGTGCTTCATGTTCCCCCATAGGCAGGGATTACAGCAAAGGTCTGGGGACAGATGCCTGAATACCAAGGATGCATAGAGATGACAGATTTGGGCCATGGCCGTTCTCACATGCTGGATATGGGCCCCGCTCTCTGGGTGGCTGACACGAGGTCTGGGCTCAGGCTGTGTCAGACACAGCACAAGTGGCCAGAGAAGTCTATATATTGGGGTTCTCTCCAGGGCCGAGTAAATTGATCCTCATGTAGGGTTTCTGGCGAGACTCACGAAGCACTTCCTTCTGTGGGGCAGGCAGAATGCTGCCTTATGGATCCAGAATTCCCTATCAAGAGGGTTTGGGGACAAATAGGGTGAGAATGCAATTGTAAACACCAGCTATGCTTAAATTGATTGCCAAGCGGAAGTCAGTTTCAATGTGCAGCAGCTTATACGAGATATCCAGCACCTGAGTAAGGGCAGATGTCAGATATTTGCTCACACTTGAGTTTCTGTCTAGGATGACGACTAATGGAGGGGTGGCTTCAGGAGGCAATGGAGGATTACCCACGCTTAAGATTGTGAGATGCTCCAAACAACAAGGTTTCCTTCTAATGGACAGGAGGAGTCTGTTTTTTTTTCCTCCAGGGTCCCTCAAGTGGAAGTTTGCGTAGCAGAACCCTCCCGCATGGATGACTGGAAAGCACACGTCCAATGACCATTGCAGCTGAGGAACATGACAGGTTCGTTTTGGTGGTTCTGGTGCCAAGTACCAAGGCCTTGAGTTGACTTGGAATCTCTTACAGATGTGTCCCAAAACTGGTTTGTTACAAGGGAGGTCTTAGAATGTTTTGGTGCTATGGGCCACGCTGAGGGTTTGGCACAGGTCGATGTGCACAGTTTCCATCTTGGGAGAGGAGATGTTCTGTTTTGTGGCTCAGGGTACATATGTTGTATCCTGACTTGGTATTCAAGAACAGGCCTCTGAGGATTGATGCTGGCAACCTAATCTAGAGATCCAATGATGTCCTTGGTGCCCATCAGGTTCAATTTTCTTACTAAGGACCATTGATATGGTTGTCTGACTGGATGTAGGTGATCAGGGTGTTTCAGACTGTGCATTTGCATCCAGAGCCACTTCCACTATTGGGGTGGGCTCAGGGGCCTTGCAGGTTTCTCCTAACTTGGAGGCTTTGGGGAACTGTGATGGGCACAGTTTCCTTGGGGATGGCAGGCCCAGTCCTCTGGTAAGGCTTCAGAGACCACCTCCTTGAGGATATGAGAGCCATGGTTTTGGGAGGGAAGTCTGCAAACACAAATTTGGGTCAGGGATAGTGGCAAGGTGATCGCAGGTCCAATGCATAGACCTAGAAGGCATCACGTCAGGAACTGTAATTAGGGTGACTGAAAGCTGGTAGCACAGGCTTTTCTATCTGGATTGTGTGTCCAGGATGGGCTCTGAATGTAGACGTGGTCTCATGGTTCAATGGGAGACTTTTCCTCTCTAAGGATCCTGGTGGATCTCCATAGATTGGTGGTTTTTCAGAGAAGAAAAGAGTGCTCTTTTCCATCTTAGGGGTGCTCCAAAACAGGGAAGAATGCTGTTTTCCAACTTAGGCTTATGCCAAAACAGGGATTCCAGAGACGGGCTCTGGGTCTGGGTGCCCGGATATCCCACCAAGTGTTAGGATTTGGGCCTAGGGGCATCCCAGGCCTGCAATGCAGGATCCTAATGGTGTAACAGAGAGGGCTTGTTTGAAAGCATGCTCAGGCTGAGGGTCATCATGCCTCTTTGTGCCCAGGGGGGCCCTCAGGAGAGGGCGTAGTCTCATTGGCCATATAGCTGGATCCCACTTTGAGGTTTGGACACCCATTGCAACAGCCAGGCTTCCTGCAATGGAAAGAGGAGTTCTCTATTGTGCTTCAGGTTCCCCCATTGACAGGGTTACAGGAAAGGTCTGTGGAAAGTTGCCTTAATACCAAGGATGTGTACAGATGACAGGCTAAGAATTCCCAGGTAACAAAACAGCATTGTTACCCATATTCATGACATTCCATGTAGAAATAAGACCTTAGAACTTCGCCCCAGAGCCACCAGAATGAACTTGCCATGTTCCTAAGCTGCAATGATCAGTGGAGGTGTGGTTTCCAGGCAACCATATGGGGGTGCTCTGCTACACAAACTTTGCAATTGGCGGGGACCCTTGAGACAAAAAAACAGAATGCCCCTGTCCGGTAGAAGGAAACCTTCTGTTTGGAGCATCTCACAAGCCCCAGCTTGGGAAATCCTCCATTTCCTCTTGAAGCCACCACTCCATTTGTCAGTCATCATAGACACAAACTCCAGCATGAGCAAACATCTGACATCCGCCCTTACTCAGGTGCTGGATTTCAATTCGATCGCTGCACACTGGAACTGCCTTTAGTTTGACTGAATTAAGCCATAGCTTGGGTTTACAATTCCATCCTCAGCCTACTGGTCCACAAGCCCTATTGTGAGGGAATTCTGGAGCTACAACACAATATTCTGCCTTCCCCATAGAAAGAAAAAGGGCCTGGAGAGTCTGCCCAGAAACTCCATATGATGGTCAATCTTCTCGGTGCTAGACGGAACCCTGATTCATAGGCTGCCCTGGGCACTAATGCTGTGTCTGACATAGCCGGAGCCAGGACCTAGTGTCAGCCACTGAGAGATCAGGGCCCATATACAGCATGTGAGACCAGCTATGGCCCAAGTCTGTCTTCTCTTCTATTCTTGGTATTCAGGCATCTGTACCCACACCTTTGCTGAAATCCTTGCCATTGGGGGAACCTGTAGCACAATAGAGAACTCCTCCTTCCCCATGGAAGGTATTCTGACAGTTGGGATAGTTGCTCAACCCTCAAAGTGGAAGGCAGCTCCATGGCCAAGGAGACCATGTGCACTCATGATGGCTTCCCCGGGCACAAGCAGGCATTGTGACCTCAGCCTGAGCATGCTTTCAACCAAACGCTCTCAATTGCATCTCTGGGACCCCGAATTGCAGGCCTAGTACACACCTAGGCCCAAATCCTAACCCTGGTGGGATTTTACAGGGGCCCAGACACAGAGCCCATCTCTGGAATCCCTATTTTGGGGGACCCTTAAGATGGAAAACAGCACTCTTCCCTTCCCCGAGATAGTCACCAAACTCTTGGTAGCCACCAGGATCCTTGAGTGGAAAAATCTGCCATAGACCCATGAGAACACACCTGCATTCCGAGGCCATCCTGGACATACAATCCAGATACATATCATGTGCTATCACCTTTGAGTCATCGGATTTACAGTTCCTGACGAGCTGCCTTCCAGGTCTATGCATTGGGCCTGCAATCACCTTGCCATTAACCTAAACTGAGTTTGTGTTTGCAGACTTCCTTCCTAAAACCATGGCTCACTTGACCTCCAGGTTCTGGCATCTGAAGCCACACCACAAGACTGTGCATGAGATCCTCAAGGAAACTGTGCCCATCACTTTTGCCCGATACCTTTAGATTAGGAGAAACCTGCAAGGCCCCTGAGCGCAGCCAAATAATGGAGGCCGCTCTGGGCACAAATGCACAGTCTGAGACACCCTGATCCCCTCCATACAGGCAGACACCCAAGTCAATGCTCCTGAGTCAGAAGATTGAACCTGACATGCCCCGAGGACTTCATTGGCACACTAGATTAGGTTTACAGGTATCTGTCATCAGAGGCCTGCTCTGGAATATCAACTTATGATAAAATATATAGTCCCTGAGCCACAGAACAGAATATGTCCTCCCCAAAAAGGAAGCCATGCTCCTGGAATTGTGTCATACCCTAAGGGTATTTGGATCCTGAATGGCCCCTTAGATACCAGCACATTCTATGATATTCCTGGTAACAAACCATCATTGTGCCCCATCTTCATGAGACTCCATGTCAACTCAAGGTCTCGATATATTGCCCCAGAGCCACCAGAATGCACCTGCCATGTTCCTCAGCTGCAATGGTCAATGGAGGGGTGATTTCCAGGCATCCCTGTGGGGTTCTCTGCTACAAAACTTTCCACATGGAGAAACCAGAGAAAACAAACCAGACTTCTCCTGTCCGGTAGAAAGAAACTTTGCTATTTGGAGCATCTCACAAGCCCCAGCATGGGAAATCCTCCATGGTCTCTTGACGCCACCCTTCCATTTGTGGGTAATCACAGACACAAATTCCAGTGTGAGCAAACATCTGACATCCACCCTTACTCAGGTGCTGGATATTCGAAACGGCAGCTGCACACTGGAACTGCCTTTTGCTTTTCACTGAACTTAACCATAGCTTTGTATTACTGTTCTATCCTCACCACACTGCTCCACAATATCTCTTGATAGGGAATTCTGGAGCCACAACGCAGTATTCTGCCTTCCACATAGAAAGAAGAAGGACCTGTTGAGTCTGCCCAGAAACTGCACATGAGGATCAATCTACTCAGACCACGAGGCAACCCTGATTAATAGATTTCCCTGACCACTAGTGCTGTGTCTGACAGAGTCTAAGCCCCGACCTCGTTTCAGCCACCCAGAGGTGAGGACCCATATTTAGCATGAGAGATAGGCAATGGCCCTGGGCCATCATCTGAACCCATCCTTGGTATCCAGTCATCTGTCCCCCAAACTTTGCTGGAATTCCTGCCAATGGCGAACCTGAAACACAATAGAGAACACCTCCTTCCCCATGGCAGGAATATTGGCTGTTGGGATGGTTGTCCAACCCTCAGCGTGGGAGCCAGCTGCATGGCCAAGGAGACCATGCCCAATCCTGAGGGCTGACATGGGCACAGGCAGGCATGGTGATCCTCAGCCTGAGCATGTTTTCAAACAAACACTCTCAGTTGCTCCTCCAGTACCAGCATTGCAGGCCTGGTATGCCCCTAGGCCCAAATCCTAACCCTTGGTGGGATTTTCCAGGTGCCCAGACCCAGAGTCCGTCTCAGAATCCCTGTTTGGGGCACCCTTAAGATGGAAAACAGCACTCTTCCCTTCCCTGAGAAAGGCACCAAACTATTGGGAGCCGCCAGGATCCTTAGAGAGAAAAAATCTCCCATGGACCCATGAAAACAAACCTGCATTCCGAGGCCATCCTGTCCACACAATCCAGAGAGAAAAGTCTTTGCTACCGCCTTCGAGTCATCCTATTTACATTTCCTGACGAGCTGCCCTCCATGTCTATGCATTGGGCCTGTGATCATCTCGACACTAACCCTAACCCCAGTTTGTGTTTGCCGACTTCTCTCCCGAAACCATGGCTTACATGCCCACCAAGATGTGGTCCCTCAAGCCACATCACAGGAAAGTTCCTGCCATCCCCAAGAACACAGTGCCCATCAGGTTGTCCAAACCCTCCAGATTAGGAGAAACCTGCCAGGCCCCTGAACCCACCCCAATATTGGCGGTTGCTCTGGATGCAAACGTGCAGTCTGAAACACCCTGAGCACCTCCATCGAGGCAGAAAGCCAAGTCAATGGTTCTGAGTCAGATGATTGAACCTGACATGCCCCTAGGACTTCACTGGAACCCTAGATTGGGTCTTCAGACATCTGTTCTCAGAGTCCTGTTCTGGAATACCAAGTTATGATACAACATGTGGTCCCTGATTCCCACAACAGAACATCTCCTGTCTCCAGAAGGAAAATGTGCTCTTGGATCTATGTCCAACTTTCAGGGTAGATGGATCCTGCATGACCCATTAGCCCCAGCACCTTCTATGATCTCCCTGGTAACAAACCAGCATTGTGACCCAACTTCCTGAGACTTGATGCCAACTCAAGGTGTTGGTACTTTGCCCAAGAGCCATGAAACGAATCTGCCATGTTCCTCAGGTACAAAGGTCAATGGACGTGTGCTTTCTAGGCATCCAAGAGGTAGTTCTCAGCTACACAAAAATTCCACATAGGGAACCCTAGAGCAAACAAATAAGACTGCTCCTGTCAGGTTGAAGGAAACCTTGGTTGTTTGGAGCATCTCACAAGCCCCAGCCTGGGAAGTCCTCCACATTCCCTTGATGCCCACCCTCCATTTGTTAGTCATCATAGACACAAATTCCAGCATGAGCAAACATCTGACATCTGCTCTTACTCAGGTGCTGGATATTCGAATCAGTCACGCACACTGGAAATACCTTTCACTTGACACTGTATTCTTGCATAGTTTGGGTTTACAATTCCATCCTCACCCTACTGGACTGCAAGTCCTCTTGAGAGGGAATTAGGGAGACAAAACGCAACATTCTGCCTTCCCCATAGAAAGAAGAAGGGCCTGGTGAGTCTGCCCAGAAACTCCCCATGAAGATCAATCTACTTGGCCCTCGAGGGAACCCCGATTTATATTTTGCGCTGGCCACTAGCGCTGTGTCTGAGAGAGCCTGAGCCCCAACCTCGTGTCAGCCACCCAGAGTGTGGGGCCCTTATCCAGCATGTTGGACTGGCCATGGCCCAGTCATCTCTACCCATCCTTGGTATTCCGGCAACTATCCCAGACCTTTGCTGGAATCCCTACCAGTGGGGGAACCTGAAGCACAATTGAGAACTCCTCCTTCCCCATGGCAGGAAGCCTGGCTGTTGCTATGGGTGCCCAACCCTCAGAATTAGAACCAGGTGCATGGCCAATGAGACAACGCCCAATCATAAGGGCCGCCTGGGCCAAAGCAGGCATTGTGTCCCTCAACCTTAGCATGCATTCAAACAAATGCTCTCAGTTGTTTCTGCAGTGTCCCGCATCGCAGGCCTGGTATGCCCTTAGCCAAATCCTAACACTTCGTGGGATTTTCCATGCCAACATAACCAGAGCCCGTCTCTGGAATCTCTGTTTTGAAGCACCCCTATGATGGAAAACAGCAATCTTCCCTCCCCTGAGAAAACTATTAGGAGCTGCCAGGATGCGTAGAGAAGAAAAATCTCCCAGGGCTCCATAAGACCACACCTTCATTCCGAGGCCATCCTGGACACACAATCCAGATACAAGAGACTGTGCTACCACCTTCGAATCACCTGGTTTACAGTTCCAGACGAGCTGCCCTACAGACCTACGCATTGGGCCTGTGATCACCTCGCCATTAACCCTACCCCAAGTTTGTGTTTGCAGACTTCTTTCCCAAAACCATGACTCACATGCCCTCTATGATGGGTCTCTGTAGCCACACCACAGGAAAGGTCCTGCTATCCCCAATGAAACTGTGTCCATCACAGTTGCCCAAACCCTCCAGATTAGGAGAGACCTGCAAGTCCCCTGAGCCCAGTCCAATATTGGAGGCCACTCTGGACACAAATGCACAGTGTGCAACACCCTGATCACCTCCATCCAGGAAGACACCCAAGTCAATGGTCCTGAGTCAGAAGATTGGTCCCTGAACCCCACAATAGAATATCTCCTGTCCCCAGATGGAATTCGTGCTCTTCAACTTGTGTCAAGGGTCGGGGTATATGAATTATGCACAGCCCCTTAGCCCCCAGCACATTCTAAGATCTCTCTGGTAACAAACAAACAGCATTGTGATCCATCTTCATGAGATTCCATGTCACTTCAAGTCCTTGGTAATTCGCCCCAGAGCCACCAGAATGAACCTGCCATGTTCCTCACCTGATATGGTCAGTGGAGGTGTGCTTTCCAGGCATCCATGTGGGAGTGCTCTTCTACTTATTCTTTCCACATGTGGGACCCTGGAGCAAACAAACCAGACTGCCACTGACCAGTAGAAGGGAACCCTCTGTTTGGAGCATCTCAGAAGCACCAGCAGGAGAAATCCTCCATGGCCCTTGACACAACCCCTCCATTTGTCAGTCATCATAGACAAAAACTCCAGCATGAGAAAACATCTGAAATCTGCCATTATTTAGATTCTGCACTTTCTCTTCCACCACTGCACACTAGAACTGCGTTTCACTTGACACTGAATTTATCCATAGCTTGGGTTTAGAATTCCATCCTCAGCCTCCTGGTCTGCAAGCCCTCTAGAGAGGGAATTTGGAGCCACAAGGCAACATTCTCCATTCCCACTAGAAAGAAATAGGGCCTGGTGAATCTTCCCAGAAACTCCACATGAGGTTCAATCTACTTGGCACTCGATGGAACCTTGATTTATAGGCTGTCCTGGGCACTAGTACTAGTACTAGTACTAGTACTGTGTCTGACAGAGCCTGAGCCAAGACCTAGTTTCAGGCACCCAGAGATATGAGCCCATATCCAGCATGTGAGATTGGCCAGGGCCCAAGTCCATCATCTCTACCCATCCTTGGTATTCAGGCACCTGTCCCCAGACCTTTTATGTAATCCCTACCAATGGGGTAACCTAAAGCACAATAGAGAACTCCTCCTTCCCCATGGTAGGAATCCTGGCTGTTGATATGAGTGTCCAAACCTCAAAGTGGGAGCCAGCTGCATGGCCAAGGAGACAATGCCCACTCATGAGGGCTGCCCTGGGCACAAGTAGCCATTGTAACCCTCAGCTTGATGAAGCCTTCAAAAAAATGCTCTTAGTTGCACCTCCAGGATCCTGCATTGCAGGCCTGATATGCCCTTAAGCCCAAATCCTAACACATCGTGGGATGTTCCATGTGCACATACCCAGAGCCCGTCACTGGAATCCCTGTTTTGAGGCACCCCTAAGATGGAAAACAGCACTCTTCACTTCCCTGAGAAAGCCACCAAACTAATGGGATCCCCCAGGATCCTTGAGAAGAAGAATCTCCCATGGTCCCATGAGTCCACACTTGTATTCCGAGGCCAGCGTGGATATGCTATCCAGATACAAGAGACTGTGCTACTGGCTTCGAGTCACCTGATTTACAGTTCCTGACGTGCTGCCCTCCAGATCTTTGGATTGGGACTGTGAACACCTCTCCATTAACCTTATCCCGAGTTTGTGTTTGCAGATCTCTCTCTAAAAACAATAGCTCACATGTCCTCCAGGATGGGGCCCCTAGAGTCACACCACAAGACTGTGCTTGCCATCCCCAAGGAAACTGGGCCCATCACAGTTGCCCAAACCCTCCTGATTAGGAGAAACCCGGAAGGCTCCTGAGCACATCCCAATATTGGAGGCTGCTCTGGATGCAAATGCACAGTCTGAAACACCCTGATCACCTCCATCCAGGCAGACACCCAAATCAATGGTCCTGAGTCAGATAATTGAACCTGACATGGCCCTAGGACCTCATTGGAAGAGGGATTAACTTTTCAGGCACCTGTCCTCAGAGGCCTCTTTTGGAATACCAACTTATGATACAAATTATGGCCCCTGAGCCCCAGGGTGGGAAATCCTCCATGGCCTCTTGACGCCACCTCTCCATTTGTTGGTCATCGTAGACACAAACTCCAGCCTGAGCAAACATCTGACATCCGCCCATATTCAGGCACTGATATTGGAATCAGCTGCTGCACACTGGAACTGCCTTTCGCTTTGCAATGAATTTAAGCCTAGCTTCAGACTACAATTTCATCCTCACCCTACTGGTCTGCCATATCTCTTGATAGGGAATTCTGGAGCCACAATGCAACATTCTGCCTTCTTCATAGATAGAAGGACCTGGTGAGTCTGCCCATAAACTGCACATGAAGATCAATATACTCAGCCCAGGAGGGAACCCCTATTTATAGTTTGCCCTAGCCACTAGTGCTGTGTCTGACAGAGCCTGAGCCCCTATCTCGTGTCAGCAACCCAGAGGGTGGGGCCCACATTAACCATGTGAGACCGGCCATGGCCCAGGGCTGTCATTACTACCCATCCTTGGTATTCAGGCATCTGTCCCCTAGATCTTAGCTGGAATCCCTACCAATGGGGGGACCTGAAGCACAATAGAGAATTCATCCTTCGCCATGGCAGGAATCCTGGCTTTTGGATGGGTGTCCAACCCTAGGAATGGGAACTGGCTGCATGGCTGAGTAGACATCGCCCAATCCTGATGGCCTCCGGGGCACAAGCAGGCATTGGGACCCTCAGCTTGACCATACTTTCAAACAAACGCTCTCAGTTGCACCTCCAGGATCCCGCATTGCAGGCCTGGTATGGCCCTAGGCCTAAATATTAACCCTTGGTGGGATTTTCCAAGCACTTAGACCCAGAGCTCATCTCTGGAATGCCTGTTTTGGGGCACGCTTAAGCTGGAAAACAGTACTCATCCCTTCCCGGAGAAATCCAACAAACTATTGAGAACCGCCAGGATCCTTGAGAGGAGAAATCTCCCATGGACCCTTGAGACAACACCTGCAATAAAGGCCATTCTGGAAATTAAATCCAGATACAATTACCTGTGCTACCACCTTTGAGTTACGTGATTTACAGTTCCAGACTTGCTGCCCTCCTGGTCTATGGATTGGGACTATGATCACCTTGCCACTAACCCTAACCTAAGTTTGTGTTTGCAGACTTCTCTCTCAAAATCATGGCGCACATGTCCTCCAGGATGGGGTCTCTGGAGTCACACCACAGGACAGTTCCTGCAATCCCCAAGGAAACTACCCATCACAGTTGTCCAAAAACCCCATATAAGGAGAAACCTGCAAGGAACCTGAGCCAACCCTAGTATTGGATGCCACTCTGGACACAAATGCACAGTCTGAAACACCCTCATCACCTGCATCCAGTCAGACACCAGAGTCAATGATCCTGAGTCAGAAGATTGAATGACATTCCCCTAGGGCCTCATTCAAACCCTTTATTAGGTTTTCAGGCTTCTGTCCTCAGAGACCTGTTCTGGATTACCAATTTATGATACAACATATGGCCGCTGAGCCCCACAACAGAATATCTCCTGCCCCCAGAAGCAATCCAGGCTCTTGGGCCTGTGTCAAATCCTCAGGCTAGATGAATCCTGCATGGCCCATTAACCACCAGCACATTCTAAGATCTCCCTGGTAACAAACCAACATTTTGACCCATCTTCATGAGGTTCCATGTCCAATCCAGTCTTTATTTCTTCGCCTCAAAGCCACCAGATGCCATGTTCCTTCGCTGTCATGGTCAATGAAGGTGTGCTTTCCAGTCACCCATGTGGGAGATCTATGTTATCCGAACTTTCGACATGGGGAACCATGGAGGAAACAAATCAGACTGCCCCTGTCTGGTAGAAGGAAACCTTGCTGTTTGGAGCATCTCAAAAACACCAGATTGGGAAATCCTCCATAACCTCTAGACGCCACCCCTCCATTTTTGTGTCATCATAGACACAAACTCCAGCATGAGCAAATATCTGACATCCACCCTCACTCAAGTGCTGAATATTGGATTCAAACATTGCACACTGGAAACTTCTTTCGCTTGATACAGAATGTAACCATAGCTTAGGTTTACAATTCCATCCTCAGCCTCCTGGTCCACAAGCCCTCTTGATAGTGAATTCTAGAGCCACAAAACAGCATTCTGCCTTCCCCTTACAAACAAGAAGGGCCTGGTGAGTCTGCCCAGAATCCATACATGAGGATCAATCTGCTCGGCACTCGAGGGAACCCCAATTTATAGGCTGCCCTGGGCACTAGTGCTGTGTCTGACAGAGCCTGAGCCAAGACCTAGTGTCAGCCACCCAGTGATCAGGGCCCATATCCACGATTTGATACTGGCCATGGCCCATGTCCATCATCTTTACCCATCCTTGGTATTCAGGCCTCTGTCCCCAGACCTTTGCTGGAATCCCAGCTAATGGGGGAACCTGAAGCAATATAGAGAACTCCTCTTTCCCCATGGCAGGATTCTGGCTGTTGGGATGGTTGTCCAACCCTCAAAGTGGGAGCCCGCTGCATGGCCAATGTGACCACGCCCACTCATGAGGGCCACCTGGGCATAAGCAAGTATTGTGACCCTCAGCCTGAGAATGATTTCAAACAAGACCTCTCAGTTGCACCTCCAGGATCCTGCATGCAGGCCTGGTAAGCCACTAGGCCCAAATCTTAACACTTGGTGGGATTTTCCAGGGGACCAAACCCAGAGTCCGTCTCTGGAATCCATATTTTGGGGCACCCCTAACATGAAAAACAGCACTCTTCCCTTCCCCGAAAAAGCCACCAACTATTGGGAGCCACCAGGATCCTTAGAGAGGAAAAATCTCCCATGGACCCATGAGGCCACAACTGCATTCTGAGGCCATCCTGCACACAATACAGAGAAAAAAGCCTGTGATTCTGCCTTTGAGTCACCCGATTAACAGTTCCTGAAGAGCTGCCATCCATGTCTATGCATTGGGCCTGTGATAACCTTGCCACTAACCCTAACCCAAGTTTGTGTTTTCAGACTTCCCTCCCAAAACCATGGCTCACATGCCCTCCAGTTTGTGATAACTGGAGCCACACCACGGGATTGTACCTGTCTTCCCAAAGGAAACTGTGATTTTCACTATTAAACAAACACTCTAGATTAGGAGAAACCTGCAAGTCCCCTAAGCCCAGCCCAATATTGGAGGCCACTCTGGACGCAAATGCACAGTCTGACACACCATATCATCTACATCCAGGCTGATATCCAAGTCAATGGTCCTCAGACAGAAGATTGAACCTGACATGCTCCTAGGATTCACTGGAACACTAGAATAGGTTTTCAGGTATCTGTACTCAGAAGGCTGTTCTGCATATCAATGTATGATACAATATGGTCACTGATCCACACAAAAGAACATCTGTCCTTAGAAGAAAGCTGTGCTCTGGACCTGTGTCAAACACTCTGGGTAGATGAATCCTTCAAGGCCCCCTGGCAACCAGCACATTCTATGATCTCCCTGACAAAATACCAGCATTGTGACCCATCTTCATGAGACTCCATGACAACTCCAGCCCTTGGTACTTCGGCCCAGAGCCACCAGAATGAAACTGCCATGTTCCTCTGCTGCCATGGTCAATGTAGGTGTACTTTCCAGGCATCCAGCGGGAGTGCTCTGATACCAACTTTCCACATGGGGAACCCTGGAGGAAACAAACCAGACTCCCCTGTACGGTAAAAGGAATCTTTTCTGTATGGAGTATCTCAAGCCTGAGGGTGGGTAATCCTCCATGGCCTCTTGAGGCCACCCATCCATTTGTTGGTCATCATAGACACTAACTCCAGCGTGAGCAATCAACTGACATCTGCACTTACTCAAGTGCTGGATATTTGAATCAGCTGCTACACACTGGAATTGCCTTATGCTTGGCACTGAATTTAAAAGTAGCTTGGCGGGACGCCTGGGTGGCTCAGTTGGTTAAACAGCTGCCTTCGGCTCAGGTCATGATCCCAGCGTCCTGGGATCGAGTCCCACATCAGGCTCCTTGCTCCGCAGGGAGCCTGCTTCTCCGTCTGACTCTGCCTTCCACTCTGTCTGCCTGTGCTTGCTCTCGCTCGCTCTCTGACAAATAAATAAAATCTTGAAAAAAAAAAGTAGCTTGGGTTTGCAATTCCATCCTCACCCTGGTGTTCAGTAGGCTCTCTTGATAGGGAATTCTGAAGCCACAACACAGCATTCTGCCTTCCCCATAGCAAGAAAAAACAGCCTGGAGAGACTGCCCAGAAACCCTACATGAGGATAAATCTACTCGACCCTCGAGTGAACCCCATTTATAGGTTTACCTGGCCACTAGCGCTGAGTCTGACAGAACCTCGTCTCTGACCTCGTGTCAGGACCCAGAGACTGGGCTCCAACTCCAGAATGTGAGACCAGCCATGTCCCAGGGCTGTCATCTCTACCCATTTTGATTCAGGCATCTGTCCCCAGACATTTGCTGAAATCCCTGCCAATGGGGGAACCAGAAGCACAATAGGGAAATCCTCCTTCCCCATGGCAGGAATGATGGCTCTTGGGATGGGTTTCCAGACCTCAGAGTGGTAGCCAGCTGAATGGCCAATGATAACCCGCCCACTCATGAGGGCCGCCCTGGACACAAGCAGGCATTGTGACCCCCAACATGAGCATGCTTTCAAACAAACACTCTCAGTTGCATTCCAGAATCCAAATTTGCAGGCCTGATATTCCCCTAAGCACAAATCCTAACACCTGGTGGGATTTTTCAGGGGACCAGAAACACAGCCTGTCTCTGGAATCCCTGTTTTGGGACAACCCTAAGATGTAAAATAGCACTCTCCCCTTCGCCAAGAAAGCCACCATAGTATAGGGAGCCGCTAGGATCCTTCAGAGGAAAAATCTCCCATGGATCCATGAGACCACACCTGCATTCCGAGGCCATCCTGGACACAAAAGCCAGATACACAAGCCTGTGCTACCACCTTCAAGGCAACTAATTTATAGTTCCAGACGAGCTGCCCTCCAGGTCTATGCATTGGGCCTGCGAT
The DNA here is from genome assembly GCF_964662115.1 of Mustela nivalis. Lineage (NCBI taxonomy): Eukaryota > Metazoa > Chordata > Mammalia > Carnivora > Mustelidae > Mustela > Mustela nivalis. The sequence continues at coordinate 26,779 of NW_028135630.1, forward strand.
CACCTCACCGCTAACCTTAACCCGAGTTTGTGCTTACAGACTTCTATCCCGAAACCATGGCTCATATTTCCTCCAGGATGGGGTCTCTGGAGCCACACCAAAGGACTGTGCCTGCCATCCCCAAGGAAAATGTGTCCGTCACATTTGCCTAAAACTTCGAGATAAGGAGAAACCTGCAAGGCCCCTGAGCCCACCCCAATACTGGAGGCCCCTCTGGACACAAATGTGCATTCTGAAATACGCTGATCACCTGAATCCAGGCAGATACCCAAGTCAGTGTTTCTCAGTCAGAAGATTGAACCTGACATGCTCCTATGACCTCATTGTAACCCCTGATTAGGTTTTCAGGCATTTGTAATCAGAGACCTGTTCTGGAGTACCAACTTAAGATACAACATATGGTCCCTGATCCCCACAACAGAACATCTCCTTTCTCTAGATGGAAGCCGTGCTCTTGGAACTGTGTCAAACCCTCAGGGTAGATGAATCCTACTTGGCCCGTAGCCACCAGCAGAATCTAAGATCTCACTGGTAACAAGCCAGCATTGTGAGCGATCTTCATGAGATTCCATGTCAACTACAGGCCTTGGTACTTCACCCCAGAGCCTTCAGAAAGAACCTGCCATGTTCCTCAGCTGCAATGTTCAGTGGAAGTGTGCTTTCCAGGCATCCATGTGGGAGTGCTCTGCTACCCAAACTTTCCAAATGGGGGACTCTCGAGCAAACAAATCTGACTGCCCTGTCCTGTAGAAGGAAACCTGGCTGTTTGGAGCATCTCACAAGCTCAAGTGTGGGAAATCCTCTATGACCTCTTTTCAACTCCTCTCCATTTGTCGGTCATTATAGACACAAACTCCAGCTTGAGCAAACATCTGACGTCTGCGCTTACTCAGGTGCTGGATATTCGAATCAGCCGCTGCACACTGGAAATGCCATTCGCTTGTCACTGAATTTATTCATAGCTTGGGTTTACAATTCCATCCTCACCCTACTGGTCCACAAGCCCTCATGATAGGGAATTCTGCAGCCACAACACAGCATTCTGCCTTCCCAATAGAAAGAAGAAGGGCCTGGTGAGTCTGCCCAGAAACTCCACATTATGATCAATCTACTTGTCCCTTGAGGGAACCCTGAATTATAGACAGCCCTGGCCCCTAGTGTTGTGTCTGACAGAGCCTAAGCCCCGACCTCGTGTCAGCCACCTAGAAGGCGGGGCCCATATCCCGCATGTTAGACTGGCCACGGAACAGAGCCGTCATCTTTACCCATCCTTGGTATTCAGGCATGTGTCCCCAGACCTTTCCTGGAATCCCTACCAATGAGGGAACCTGAATCACAATAGAGAAATCCTCATTCCCCATGGCAGGATTCCTGTAAGTTCGGAAGGGTGTCCAACACTCAGAGTGTTAGCCTACTGAATGGCCATTGAGACCACCCCCATTCCTGAGGGCCACCCTATGCAAAAGCTTGCATAGTGACCCTCAGCCTGAGCATGCTTTCAAACAAACGCTCTCAGTTGTATCTCCAGGACTTGCATTGGAGGCCTGGTAAGCCCCTATGCCCAAATCATAACCCTTGGTGGGTATTTCCAGGTGCCCAGAGCCAGAGCACTTCTCTGCAATCCCTGTTATGGGACACCCTTAATATGGAAAACAGAACTCTTTCCTCTCTGAGAAAGCCACCACATTATAAGGAGCTGCCAGGATACTTGAGAGGAAATATCACCCATGGACACCTGAGACCACACCTGCATTCTTAGTCCATCGTGGATACACAATCCAGATAAAAAAGCCTGTGCTACCTCCTTTGAGGCATGCGATTTACATTTCACACGGAGCTTCCCTCCAGGAGTATGCATTGGGCCTACAATCACTTCGCCACTAAACCTAACCCGCATTTGTGTTTGCAGACTTCCCTCCCAAAACCATGGCTCTCATGCCCTCCAGCATGGGGTCTCTGGAGCCACACCACAGGACTGTGCCCACCATTGCCAAGGAAACTGTGCCCATCAAATTGCCCTATCTTTCCAGATTAGGAGAAACCTGCAAGGCCCCTGAGCCCACCCCAATACTGGTTGCCACTCTGTACACAAATGCACAGTCTGGAACACCCTGATCACCTACATCTAGGCAGACTTTGAAGTCAATGATACTGAGTCAGAGGATTGAACCTGACATTCCGTTAGGATTTTATTGGAACCCTAGATTAAATTTTCAGGCATCTATCCTCAGAGGCCTGTTCTGCAATACCAAATTATGATACATTTGGTCCGTTAGCCCCACATCAGAACATCTCTGGTCCGAGAAGGAAACCGTGCCCTTTGACCAGTGTCAAACCCTCAGGGTAGATGAATCCTACATGGTCCCTTAGCCACCAGCACACTGTAAGGTCTCCATGGTAACAAACCTGCATTATGACCCATCTTCATGAGACTTCATGTCAACTCCAGGCCTTGGTAATTCGCCCAAGAGCCACCAGAACGAATTGGCCATGTTTCTCAGCTGCAATTTTAATGGAGGTGTGCTTTTCAGGCATCCACGTGGGAGTGCTCTGCTACCCAAACTTTCCACATGGGGGACCCTGGAGCAAATAAACCAGACTCCCCCTGTGTGGTAGAAGGAAACTTTGCTGTTTGAAGCATCTCACAAGCCCCAGCATGTGAAATCCTCCATGGCCTCTTGACGCCACCCCTCCATTCATCGGTCATCATAGACATAAACTCCAGCATGAGGAAATGTCTGACTTTCACCTTTACTCAGGTGCTGGATATCTGGAATCAGACACTGCACAATGGAACTGCCTTTTGCTTGGCACTGAATTGAACCTTAGCTTGAGTTTACAATTCCATCCTCACCCTACTGGTCCCCAAGCCCGCTTGATAGGGAATTCTGGGGCCACAACGCAGCTTTTTGCCTTCCCCTTAGAAAGAAGAAGGGCATGGTGATTCTGCCCAGAAACTCTGCATGAGGATCAATCTGCTCAGCCCTTGAGGGATCCCTGATTCATACTCAGCCCTGACCACTAGTTCTGTTTCTGACAGAGCCTGAGTGCTCAATTCATGTCAGCTACTCAGAGAGTCAGGCATGTGAGACTGGCCATGTCTCAGGTCCCTCATTTCTACCCATCCTTGGTATTCAGGCATCTGTCCCCAGACATTTGCTAGAATACCTGCTAATGGGGGAACCTGAGGCACAATAGAGAATTCTTCCTTTTCCATGGCAGGAATCCTGGTAGTTGGGATGGGTGTCCTACATTAAAGTGGTAGCCAGCTGCATGGCCAAGGAGACAACTCCCACTCATAAGGGCTGCCCTAATCACATCAGGCATTGTGACACTCAGACTAGCATGCTTTCAAACAAACGCTCTCAGTTGTACCTCCAAGTCACACATTGTAGGCCTGGTACTCCCCTAGGCCCAAATCCTAATCCTGGTGGGATTTTCCAAGCACCCATACTCACAGCCCTTCTCTGGAATCCCTTTTTAGGGAACATCTAAGATTGAAAACAGCACTCTTCCATTCAAACGAGAAAGCCACCATACTATTGGGAGCTTCCAGGATCTGTAGAGAGGAAAATACTCTCATGGAAACATTAGAACACACCTGCATTCCAAGGCTATCATGGACACACAATCCAGATACAAAAGCCAGTGCTAGTGCCTTCGAGGTACGTGATTTACAGTTCCTGACGATCTGCCCTCCAGGTCTATGCATTGGGCCTACGATCACCTCGCAACTCAACCTAATCCGAGTTTGTGATTGCAGACTTCTCTCCCAAAACCATGGCTTACATGCCCTCCACGATGGAGTCTCTGGAGCCACACCACAGGACTGTGCCTGCCACCCCCAAAGAAACCGTGCCCACAAATTTTCGTAAACCTTCAAGATTAGGAGAAACCTGCAAGGCCCCAGAGCCCACCCCAATATTGGAGGCCACTCTGTACACAAAGGCACAGTCAGAAACACCCTGATTGCCTACATATAGGCAGACACCGAAGTCAATGGTCCTGAGTCTGATGATTGAACCTGAAATTTCCGTTGGACTTCATTGGAACCCTAGATGAAGTTTTTAGGCATCTGTCCTCAGAGGCCTGTTCTGGAATTCCAACTTATGATACAACATTTGGTCCGTGAGCCCCACAACAGAACATCTCCGATACCCAGAAAGAAACCGTGTTCTTCGACCGGTGTCAAACCATCAGGATAGACTAATCATACATGGCCCCTTAGCCACCAGCACATAGTAAGATTTCCGTGGTAAGAAAACTGCATTGTGACCCAACTTCATTAGAATCCAGGCCTTGGTACTTTGCCCTAGAGCAACCAGAAAGAACCTGCCATGTTCCTTAGGTGCAATGGTCAATGTAGGTGTGCTTTCCAGTATCCACGTGCGAGTACTATGCTACCCAAACTTTGCACATGTGGGAACCTGGTGTAAACAAACCAGACCTCCCCTGTCCAGTAGAAGGAAACCTTATGTTTGGATCAACTCACAGGCCTCAGCGTGTAAACTGCTCCATGGCCTCTTGATGCCACCACTCCATTGGTCAGTCATCATAGACACAAACTCCAGTCTAAGCAAACATCTGACATGCACCCTTATCCCGGTGCTGGATGTCTTGAATAAACCACTGCACATTGGATCTGCCTTCCACTTGGCACTGAATTGAACCATAGCTTGTGTTTACAATTCCATCCTCACCTGACTGGTCCCTAAGCCCTCTTGATAGGGAAATCTGGGGCCACAACGCAGCATTCTGCCTTCCCCATCGAATGAAGAAATGCCTGGTGAGTCTGCCCTGAAAACCCACATGAGGATCAATCAGGTCGGCCCTCGAGTCAACACCGATTTATAGGCTGCCATGGCCACTAGTGCCGTGTCTGACAGAGCCTGAGCTCGACTGAGTTTCAGCCACTAGAGAGCAGGCCCCATATCTAGCATTTGGGATTGCCATGGCCCAAGTATGTCATCTCTACCCATCCTTGATATTCAGGCACCTGTCCCCAGACCTTGGCAGGGATCCCTGCCAATTAGGGAACTTGAAGCACAATAGAGAACTCTTCTTTCCCCATGGCAATAAACCTGGCTTTTGGGATGGGTGTTCTACCCTCAAAGGGGGAGCCAGTTACAACATCAATGACACCACACACACTCCTGAGGACTACCCTTGGCACAAACAGGCATTGTGACCCTCACCCTGAGCATGCTTTCAAAGAATCCCTCTCAGATTCACCACAATGATCCCTCATTTCAGGCCTGGTATGCCTGTAGGTTCAAATCATAAAACTTGGTGGGATTTTCGAGGTGCCCAGACCCAGAGACCATCTCTGGAATTTTTGTTTTGGTGCACCCTTCAGATGGAAAACAGCACTCATCCCTTCCCCAAAAATGTCACCAAATTATGAGGAGCCACCAGGATCCATAGAGAGGCAATGTCTCCCATGGACCCATGAGAACACACCTGCATTCCGAGGCCATCCTGGACACACAATCCGGAGAGAAAAGCCTGTGCTACTGCCTTCTATTCACCCTAATTACAGTTCCAGATGAGCTGCTCTCAAGGTATATGCATTGGGCCTGTGATCACCTCGCCACTCACCCTAATTCAAATTTGTGTTTGCAGACTTATCTACAAAAACCATGGCACACATGCCCTCCAGGATGGGGTCTCTGGATCCACACTGCAGGACTGTCCCTGCCATCCACAAGGAAACTGTTTCCATCACAGTTACCCAAACTGTCTAGATTAGGAGAAACCTACAAGGCCTCTGGGCCTACCCCAATTTCGGCGGCCGCTCTGAACACAAATGCACAGTCTGAAATACCCTGATCCCCTACATCCAGGAACACAGCCAAGTCAATGGTCCTGAGTCAGAATAATGAACCTAACATGCCCCTAGGACGTCATTGGAACCATTGATTCGGTTTTCAGACATGTGTCCTCAGAGGCCTGTTCTAGAATGCGAACTTATGATACAACATGTGGTGCCTGGGCCACACAACAGAACATCTCCTGTCCCCAGAAGGAAAGCGTGCCCTACAATCTGTGCAAAATCCCAGAGTAGTAGATTCCTGCACAACTACTAAGCCACCAGCACATTCTAAGATCTACCTGGTAACAAACCAGCTGTGTGGCCCATCTGCAAGAGATTCCATGTCAAATCAAGGACTTGGTACTTTGCTACAGAGACACCAGAATAAAGCTGCCATGTTCTTCAGTTGCAATGGTCAATGAAGTTGAACATTCCAGGCATCCATGCGGTAGAGCTCTGCTACCCAAACTTTCCACATGGGGGACCCTGGAGCAAATAAACCACACTCCACCTGTCCAGTAGAATGAAACCTTGCTATTTGGAGCAGCTCATGAGTCTCAACGTGAAAATCCCTCCATGGCTTCTTGACGCCACCCCTCCATTTGTCAGACATCATAGACACAAATTCCAGTGTGAGCAAATATCCGACGTCCTCCCTTACTAAGGTGCTGGATATCTCGAAAAAGCTGCTGGACACAGGAACTGCCTTCCGCTTGGCAGTGAATTGAACTGTAGCTTGTGTTTACAATTCCTTCCTCACCCGACTGGTCCCCAAGCCTTCTTGATAGCGAATTATGGAGACACAACACAGCATTCTGCCTTCCCGATAGAAACAAGTGCCTGGTGAGTCTGGCCAGAAACCCCACATGAAGATCAATCTGCTCGGCCCTATATCGGAGGGACCCTGATTTATAGGTTGCCCTGGCCACTAGTGCTGTGTCTGACAGAGCCTGAGCCCAGACCTAGTGTCAGTCACCAGAGTTTGAGCCCCACATCTAGCATTTGGGATTGCCATGGCTCAAGTATTTCATCTCTACCCATCCTTGGTATTCAGGCACCTGTCCCCAGACCTTTGCTGGAATCCCTGACAATGGGGCATCCTGAAGCACAATAGAGAACTCCTCCTTCTTCATATCAGGAAACTTGGCTGTTAGGATGGGTGTTCAACCCTGAAAGGGGGAGTCATTTACAAGTCCAGTGAGACCACACAAACTCCTCAGGGATGCCCTGGAGGCAAACAGGCCTTGTGACCCTCAGCCTGAGCATGCTTTCAAACAATCCTTCTCTGTTGCACCACCATGAACCCGCATTGCAGACCTAATATGCCCCTAAGCCCAAATCCTAGCACATGTTGTGATGTCCCAGATGCCATGAACCAGAGCCCGTCTCTGGAATCCCTGTTTTGGGGCACCCATAAGGTGGAAAACATCACTCTCCCCTTCCCCGAAAAAGCCACCAAACTATGGAGAGCCACCAGGATCCATAGAGAGGAAAAGACTCCCATGGACCCATGAGACCACACCTGCATTCCAAGGCCATGCTGGACACACAATCCAAAGAGAAAAGCCTGTGCTACTGCCTTCCAGTCTCCCTAATTATAGTTCATGAAGAGCTTCCCTCCAGGTCTACGCATTGGGCCTGTGATCACCTCGCCACTCACCCTAATTTGTATTTGTGTTTGCAGACTTCTCTCCCAAAACCATGGCTCACATGCCCACCAGAATGTTATCTCTGAAGCCACAACACAGAACTCTGGCTGCCAACCCCAAGGACACTGTGCATATCAGATTTGCCCAAACCTTCCAGATTAGGAGAAACCTGTGTGGCCCCTGAGCCCACACCAATATTGCCGGCCACTCGGGATGGAAATGCGCAGTCTGAAACACCCTTATCACCTACATCCAGGGAAATAGCCAAGTCAATGATCGTGAGATAGACGATTGAACCTAAAATGCCCCTAGGCTCTCAATGGAACCCCATTAGGTTTTTAGGCATCTGTCCTCAGGGGCCTATTCTGAAATACCAATCTATGACACATCATGTGGTCTCTGAGCCACATGACAGAACATCCCCTGTCCCCAAAAGAATACCATGCTCTTCGACCTGTGCCAAACCCTCAGGGTAGGAGAATCCTGCATGGCACCTTAGCAACCAGCACATTCTAAGTTCTCCCTGGTAACAAACAAGCATTGTGACCCATCTGCAAGAGATCCCATGTCAACTCAAGGCCTTGGCACTTTGTCCCAGAGCCACCAGAACGAATCTGCCATGTTCCTCAGCTGCAATTGTCAATGGAGGTGTGCTTTCCTGGCATCCATGCCGGAGAGCTCTTCTTCACAAACTTTCCACATGGGGAAACCTAGAGTAAACAAACCAGACTTCACCTACACTGTACAAAGAAATGTTACTTTTTGCAGCAGTTCACAGGCCTCAGCATGTGAACTCCTCCATGGCCTCTTTATACCACCCCTCCACTTGTCGGTCATCATAGACAAAAACTCTACTGTGAGCAAGCATCTGACATCCACCCTTATTCCAGTGCTGGATGTCTCGAGTAAACTGCTACAAATTGGAACTGCCTTCTGCTTGGCACTGAATTGAACCATAGCTTTTGTTTACAATTCCACCCAAAACTGACTGGTTCCCAAGCTCTCGTGATTGGAAACCTGGAGCCACAACACAGCATTCTGCCTTCCCTATTGAATGAACAAATGCCTGGGAATCTTCCCAAGAAACTCCACATGAGGATCAATCTGCTCCGCCCTCGAATCTACTCTGATATAAAGGCTGCCATGGCCACTAGCGCTGTGTCTGACAGAGCCTGAGCCCCGACCGAGTTTTAGGCCTCATATCTAGCATTTGGGATTGCTATGGCCCAAGTACGTCATCTCCACCCATCCTTGGTATTCAGGCACCTATCTCGAGACCTTGCTGGAAACCCTGCCAATGGGGCAACCTGAAGCACAGAGGAACCTGACAGAAGAGAACTCATCCTTCCTCATGGCAGGACATTTGGCTGTTGGGTTGGGTGTCCAACTCTCTAAGAGGGAGCCAGATATATGACCAATGAAACCACTCCCACTCCTGAGGGCCGGCATGGGAGCAAACAGGCATTGTGAGACTCAGCCTGAGCAAGCTTTCAAACAATCCCTCTCAGTTGCACCATCATGATCCTGCATTGCAGGCCTCATACACCCCTAGGTGCAAATCCTAACCCTTGGTGGGAAGTCCCAGATGCCCAGAAAAAGAGCCTGTATCTGGAATCCCTGTTTGGGGGCACCCATAAGATGGAAAACAACACTCTTCCCTTCCCCAAAAAAGCCACCAAACTATGAGCTGCACAGATCCATAGAGAGGAAAAGTTTCCCATGGACCCATGAGACTATACCTGCATTCCAAGGCCATCCTGGACACACAATATAGAGAGAAAAGCCTGTGCTACTGCCTTCCAGTCACCCTAATTACTCCTGACAAGCTGCACTCCAGGTCTACTCATTGGGCCTGTGATCACCTTTCCACTAACAATAACCCACATTTGTGTTTGCAGACTTCTCTCCCAAAACCATGGCTCATATGCCCTCCAGGACAGGGTCTCTGGATCCACAACACATGACTGGGCCTGCCATCCCCAAGGAAACTGTGCCCGTCAAACCTGCCCAAACCTTCCAGTTTAGGAGAAACACGCAAGAGCCCTGAGCCCGACCCAATATTGTCGGCAGCACTGGACACAAATGCCAGTCTGAAACGCCCTGATCACCTACATCCAAGCAGACAGCCATTTCAATGTTCCTGGGTCAGAAGATTGTACCTGACATGCTCCTAGGACGTCATTGGAACACTAGATTAGGTTTTCAGGCATCTGTCCTCAGGGTCCTGTTCTGAAATACCAACTTAGGATACAACATGTGGTCCCTGAGCCACACAATAAAATATCTCCTGTCCCCAGTAGGAAACCATGCCCTTCGACCTGTGCCAAACCCTCAAGATTGGAGAATCCTGCACAGCACCTTAGACACCAGCACAAACTCTAGTTTGTGCGTTGACCCATACCACAAGCTTTCCATCTGATGGACAGTCGAGTCCTGTTGAATGGCTCCAGGATGTCCCATACGGAAAGACTGGAGAGCAGGATTCGAAGGATGGATGCCTGTACAGCATACCTCACATTCCCATTGGCTCTTTGTGACAAGACATGTTTGAACTACTGGCTCTGGGGCGAGCTAACTAGGGGGCTGAATTGAAATGGACTCTCCTGCGGATGGGTCATAATGTGGGTTTGTGTGCATGGAGACCTTGGAATATGTTGGCAGCTCAGGGGCCATGAAGTATTCGCCTAACCGAAGGGTGTAATATTGCTCCAATTAAAAAGAGATCCCTATGTGGAGATGAGACAGGTTCTCTTTGGTGCCTCAGAAAAGCCCCAGATACTGGTCTTCAAACCAGTTCTCTGAGTAGAGACACCTGGAAACCAAAGCTAGGGTTCAGATTAGAGCCTAGATGCCTGTCCGTTTCAATCTTCTGTCTCTGGGGACACTGTCTGAGTATCTAAGTGAAGATAGTTGCTCAGCTGGTGTCAGAGTGCCCCTCTTAGTCCATGGCCGAGGCATGGCCTTGGAGACCTTATTGGATTCTCCTAATCTCTAGGGTTGTGGCCAATGGATTGGGTACAGTTTTCTTGGAGAGGACTGGCACAGTCCTTCAGTGTGTCTCCATAGGCCCTAGCCTGGAGGGTGTGTGGGTCCGGGCTGTGGGTACAGAAGTCTGAAAACACAAACTCGGCTTGGGTGTGGAGCCGAGAGCATGGCAGGATGGACCCACAGACCGTGAGAGGAGATCCTCAGCTTATGAAAGAAGGGCAAATGGGAGGCAGTCACGCAAGCTTTTGTCTTTGGATGTTTTGTCTCCCATAGCCGTGGAATGTAGGGGTGACCTCAGGGGCTATGGAAGAGTCTCCCTCTCTGAGGAGTTGGTCCAGCTCTTAAGATTTTGGGGACATTTTGTGGGAAGGGTGGAGTCCTGCTGTCTGGCTCAGGTGTTCTTCCAGGAGAGGGACTCCAGATCACAGTCCTGGGTTCGAGCAAATGGAATACTCGAGCTCTTGTGAAGATTGGGATCATAGGGGCTTGGCAAGCCCCATTTGCGGGCTCTTGGTCGAAGCCCTGAGAGACCTTACTTCGACATGGGGCCCATGCTGATGGTCCCAATGCGAGTTTGTACCCAAGGAGGCACTCAAGTTTAGGCTTGGCCTCAGGGGCCATGAAGGTTTCTCCTACACTGAAGGTATGACTCCATGCCAACAGCAAGCTTTCCAGCCATGGGGAAGGAGAAGATCTGATTTGTGCTTCAGTTACCCACGTTTGCCAGGATTTGATATAATATCTAGGGTCAGATGTCTGAAAACCCAGGTTGGGAAGAGATGACGGCATAAGGCCATGGCCTGTCTGATGTGCTTAGTGTGCAGCCAGCTGTTTCTTTGTCTGTCGGGACGTCAGGCTGTGTCAGACAGAGCATTACTGACCAGGGTAGCCTTTCCAGTTAGGGTGCGGTCGAGGCCAGAGCAGGTTGGTTTTCATTTGTGGTTTCTGGAGAGCCCCATAGGGCAACGTTTTTCTTCTGGTGGGCAGGCAGAAAACTGTGTTGTGGTTCTGGAATTCCCAGTCTGGAGGGCTTGTTTGCCAGGAGTGTGAAGAGGGAAGTCTGAAAACACAAGCTAGCGTTAGGTTTGGGGCCGAGGGCATGGCAGGCCCACTCTGCAGAGACTGAATCGAGATCTCCTGCATCTGAGGTCAGGGCGAGTATCAGACGTTGCCTCAGGTTGGAGTTTGTGTCCATTATGGCCCCTTCCTGAAGGGGGTGGGGGCGTCATGAGGCCAGGGAGGTTTCCCAACGCTGGGAGTTATGAGCTGCCCCAAACATCAAGGTTTCCTCTGTAGGACAGTCGAGTACTATGAGATGGTTCTAGGATGACCCCTACAGAAAGACTCGAGAGAAGGGGTCTAAGCATGAATGTCTGCAAATGCCACCTCACATTCCCACTGGCTGCTTGGGGCAAGGCAGGCTCAATCTGCAGGCTCTTGGGCGGGTTTCTCAGAGGGCTGAGTTGAAATGGACTCTCCTGAGGATGAGTCATACTGTGGGTTGGTGGCCATGGAGACCTTGGAATGTGGCGGTGGCTCAGGGACTCTGCAGGTTTCTCCAAACCGAAGGGTTTGACACAGCTCCAACAATGAAGCTTCCCATGTGGAGACGATCGTTGTTCTGTTTGGTGTCTCAGGAAAGCCCCAGATGCTGGTCTTCAAACCCAGGCCTCTGAGGAGTGACACCTGGAAACCAAAGCAAGAGTTCAGATTAGGGCCCAGGGGCCTGTCTGGTTCAATCTACTGTCTCTGCCAACATCTGTCTGTGTTTCTGCATGGAGGTAGTTGCTCAGCTTGTGTCAGGATGCCTTTGTCCATAGAGGCTTATAGTAGTGGGATGTCCTCGGGGGCCTTGATGTTTCTCCTATTCTGTGGGGTTATGGGCAATGGAATGGGCATAGTCTCCTTGGAGAGAGCAGGACAGTCCTGTGGTGTGGCTCCAGAGGCCCCAGCCTGGCGGCTGTGTGGGCCAGGGCTGTGGGGACAGACATCCAAAAACACAAACTCGGCTGAGGTTTGGGGCTGAGGTTATGGCAGGAGTGATCTACAGTCCGTGAGGGGAGCTCATTGTGATTAGAAAGTAAGGCGAGTGAGAGGCGGTCGTTCAGGCTTATGTCTCTGGATGTTGTATTCATGATGGTCATTTAATGTAAGCATGGTCTCATGGGCCATGGAAGTCTCCCTCTCTGGTGATTTGTCCGGCTCCCAAGAGATTGGGGTCATTTTGTGGGAAGGGAGGAGTCCTGTTTTCTGCCTCATGTGTCCCCACAATAGAGGGATTCTAGAGCAGAGCACTGGGTACATACAACTGGAATACCCACCCTCTGGTTAGGCCTGGGGTCCATTGGGCATGGCAAGCCCATATGCAGATTCTTGGTCCAGCCACTGAGAGACGTTACTTGAATAGTGGACTCATGCTGAGGGTCACAATGTGTGTTTGTGCCCAAGGTGGTCCTCAATATTGGGCGGGACCTCATTGAGCTTGCAGGTTTCTCCTACAGTGAACCTTGGACATGCCAACCTCAGGGTTTCTTGCCATGGGGAAGGAGGAGTTTTGATTTCTGCATCACGTTCACCTCTGGGCACTAATTGGAGATAAGGTCTAGGTTCTGAAGCCTGAAAACCGAGGTTTGGAAGAGATGACGACCTAAGGCCATGGCAGGTCCGATGTGTTCAGTTTGGGGCCAGCTTTCTAGGTGTCGTTCAGGAGGTCTGCACTCAGGCTGTGCCAGACAGGGCATTCGTGCCCAGATACGCTGTATAATTGGGGTACAGTTGAGTGGCATGCAGAAGATAATTATTTGGGGTTTCTCTGTAGCCCCATAAGGCAAAGTCTTTCTTCTGGAGGGCAGGCAGAGTGCTGCATTCTGGCTCCGGAACTGCCAAACTGGAGGCCTTGCGGCCAGGAATGCAAGGATGTAAGTCTGAGAACTGAAGCTTTGCTTTGGTTTCAGGGCGAGGAAATGGCAGGCACACTCTGCAGAGCTGAATTTAGATTTCATGCATCTGAGGTCAGGGCGAGGTTCATATATTGGCTCAGGTTGGAGTTTCTGTCCATGATGGCCCCTTCATGAAGGGGGGTCATCACACCGCCATTGGTGTTTTCCCATGATGGCAGTAGTGAGATGCTCCAAACCACAAGGATTTTCTGCGGGTCAGTTGAAACCTATTGGATGGCTCCAGGACATCCCATATGGAACAATTGCAGAGCAGGGTTCTAAGGATGGATGCCTGGGCATCCGGCCTTGCATTCCAATTGTCTCCTAGCGAAACGGCACGTTTGATTGCTGCCTATGATGTAGCAGCCGAGGGGGCTGAGTTGAAATGCATTCTCCTGAGGATCGGTCATAATGTGGGATTGTGTCCATGGAGACCTTGGAATGGGGCAGTGGCACCAGGGCTCTGAAGGATGCTCCTAACCAGAGGTTTTGACACAGCTCCAAGAAGCATTTTTCCCATGGGGAAACAAGATTTGTTCTCATTGGTGCTTCAGTAACCCCCAATATGCTGGTATTGGAAACCAGAACTCTGAGGAGAGATGCCTGGAAACCAAGGCAATGGATCTGATTAGGGCCTGGGGCCTGTCTGGTTTAATCTTCTTCTCTCGGTTCATCTGTCTATGGGATTGAGTGGAGGTAGTTCCTCAGCTGGTGTCAGATTGCCCCTATTTGTCCTGGGCAGTCTACACTATTGGGATGGCCACTTTGACTTTGGAGGTTTCTCCTAATTTGCAAGTTTGTGGCCAATGAAATGGGCAGAATTCCTTTGGGGAGGGAAGGCACAATCCTGAGGTGTGGCTCTAGGGGCTCAAGCATGGAGGGTGTGTGGGTCAGAGCTGTGGGGACCGAAGTCTGAAAACAGAAACTCGTCTTAGGTTTGGGGACATAGGTATGGGAGGCCCGATCTACAGACCTTGAGCAGAACTCTTCAGGATATGAACAAAGAGTGAGTGTGAGGCACTTGCTCAGGCTTTTGACTCTGGATTTTGTGTCACTGATGGCCGTGGAATGTAGGGGCGTCCTCATGGACCATGGGTGAGACTTCCTCTATGGGGATTTGGATGATCCCAATATTTTGGGGTCATTCCGTGGGATGGGAGGAGTCCATTCTGTTTTTTTTTTTTTTACCTCAGGTGTGCCACTAAAGAGGGATTCCAGAGCAGAACCCTGGGAAGGGGCGACTGGACAACCCGAACTCTGTATAAGATTGGGGGCCTAAGGGCATGGCAATCCCCATATGGGGTACCTTGGTCCAGCCACTGAGAGGTCTTACTTGAGTACAGTGCTCACACTGAGGGTCACAATGCATGTTTGTGCCCAATGTAGGCATCAAGCATGGGCGGGGACTCATGGGCCATGCTTGATTCTCCTACACTGAACTTTGGACAACATACGAACCACAAGGTTTCTTTCCATGGGGAAGGAGGAATTCTGATTTCTGCATCATGTTCACCCCTGGGCAGTGACTGGAGATAAGATCTAAGTTCTGAATCCAGAAAATCGAGGTTGGGATGAGATGATAACCTAAGGTCATGGAGGGTCCGATGTGCTCAGTGTGCGGTCAGCTTTCTGGGTGTTGTTCAGGAGGTATGGATTCAGGCTGTGTCAGACAGTGCATTAGTGCCCAGGTTAGAATGTATAATTTGGGTACAGTTGAGTTCCATGTAGGTTCATCCTCATTTATTGTGTCAGGGAAGCTCACTGGGGCAACATTTTTCTTCTGGTGGGCAGGCAGAGTGCAGCATTGTGGGTCCAGAATTGCCAAACTTGAGGGCGTCGGGACCAGGAGTGTGAGGACGTAAGTCTGAGATCATAAGCTAGACTTAAGTTTCAGGGCGAGGGCACGGCAGGCACCCTCTGCAGATCCGAATCAAAATCTCATTCATCTGAAGTCAGGACGAGGATCAGACTTAGGCGCAGGTTGGAGTTTCTGTCCATGATGGCCCCTTCATCAAAGGGGTGGAATCTCGAGGCCATGGAGGTTTTCCCACGTTGGGAGTTGTGGGATGCTCCAAACTGCAAGGATTCCTTCTGCGGGAAAATTGAGAACTGTTGGATGGCTCCAGGACATCCCATATGGAATGACTCCAGAGCCGGGTTCTAAGGATGGATGCCTGAGCAGACTGCCTCTTACACCAATTGTCTCCCTGCCACAAGACAGGTACGATCTGATGGCTATGCAGGAGCAATCGTGGGAGCTGAGTTGAAATGGACTCTCCTGAAGATGGGTCTTAATGTGTGTTTGTGTCCATGAGGACGTTGGAATGGGGTGGTGGCCCCAGGGCTCTAAAGGATTCTAACCGGAGATTTTGAAACAACTCGAAAGAGCAAGTTTTCCATGTGGAGACAAGATTTGTTCTAATTGGTGCCTCAGGAAACCCACATATGCTGGTATTAGAACCAGGCCTCTGAGGAGAGATACATAGAAACCACAGCAATGCATCCAATTAGGTCCTAGGAGCCTCTCTGGTTCAATCTTCTTCTCTGTCGACATCTGTCTATTTTATGAAATGGAGGTAGTTGCTCAGCTGGTGTCAGACCGCTCCTGTTTGTCCGGGTGGCCTACACTATAGGGATGGCCTCCGGGACTTTGGAGGTTTCTCCTAAATTGTATGATTATGGACAATGGCATGGGAAGAATTCCTGTGGAGTGGGCAGGCACAGACCTGATGTGTGGCTCCAAGGGCCCAGCCTTGAGGGTGTGTGGGCAAGGACTGTGGGGGCAGATGTCTGAAAACACAAACTCAGCTTAGCTTTGGGGATGTAGGTATGGCAGGTCCGATTTACAGACTATGAGGAGAACTTTTTGGGATATGAATAAAGGGTGAAAGTGTGACACTTGTCAGGCTTTTGCCCCTGGATTTTGTGTCAATGATGGCTGTGGAATGTCGAGGAGTCCTCATGGGCCATGGAAGAGTCTTTCTCTCTGTGGATTTGGCCAGATCCCAATTGTTTTGGGTTAATCTGTGGGATTTAGTTTTGTTAACTAAGGTGTCCCACCAAAAGAGGGATTCCCGAGCAGAACCCTGGACA
The DNA here is from genome assembly GCF_964662115.1 of Mustela nivalis. Lineage (NCBI taxonomy): Eukaryota > Metazoa > Chordata > Mammalia > Carnivora > Mustelidae > Mustela > Mustela nivalis. The sequence continues at coordinate 43,260 of NW_028135630.1, forward strand.
ACAAGAAATCTAACTAAAAATACGGGCCTAGGGGCATGGCAAGCCCAATATGCCTTCTAATGGTCCAGCCACTGAGAGGCCTTCATTGAGGACAGAACTCATGCTGAGGGTCACAATGCGTGTTTATGCCCTCGTGGTACTCAAGCATGGGTGGGGACTCATGGTGCATGCTTGTTTCTCCTACACTGAATGATAGTCAACATGTCAACCACATGAGTTCTTGCCATGGGGAAGTATTAATTCTGATTTCTGCATGTCATTCACCCCTGGGCAGTGATTGGAGATAAGGTTTAGGTTGTGAAGTCTGAAAACCGAGGTTGGGAAGAGATGACGACCTAAGACCATGTTGGGTCCGATATGCTCAGCGTGGAGCCAGCTGTCTGGGTGTTGGTCGGGAGGTCCAAGCTTGGGCTGTGTCAGACAGGGCATTAGTGCCCAGGGTAGATTGTATAATTGGGGTACAACTGAGTGCCGTGCAGGTTGATCTTTATTTGGTATTTCTGGTTAGCCCCAAGGGCAATGTTTTTCTTCTGGAGAACAGGCAGAGTGCTGCATTGTGGCTCCGGAATTTCCAAAGTGGATGCCTTGTGGACGGGGAGTGTGAGGACGGAAGTCTGAGAACACATGTTAGGCGTAGGTTCTGGGCGAGGGCACGGCAGGCACCCTCTGCAGATCTGAATCGGGATATCATGAATCTGAAGTCAGGGCGAGGTTCAAACCTAGGCTTAGGTTTGAATTTCTGTCCATTCTGGCCACTTTATGAAGGGGACAGCATCTCCAGTCCATGGAGGTTTACCCACAATGGAAGTTGTGAGATGCTCCAAACAACAAAGATTCCTTCTGATCAACAATTGAGACCTTTTGTATCACTCCAGTACATACCATACAGAATGACACCAGAGCAGGGATCTTAGGATGGATACATGGGAAGCCCGCCTCACATTGCAGTTGTCTCCTAGCAAATAGACAGGTTTGATATGCTGGCTCTGTCAGAGCAACCAAGGGGGCTGAGTTGAAATGGACTCTCCTGAGGATGGATGCTAATGTGGGTTTGTGTCCATGGAGACCTTGGAATGGGGCGTTGGTGCATGGGCCCTGAAGGATTCTCCTAACCGGAGGTTTTGAGACATCTCCAAAGGACAAGTTTCCCATGTGGAGACGAGATTTGTTCTAATTCGTGCCTCAGGAAACCCCCATATACTGTTATTGGAATATAGGCCTCTGAAGAGAGATAACTGGAAACCAAAGCAATGGCTCCGTTTAGAGCCTAGGGGCCTGTCCGGTTGAATCTTCTTCTCTGTGTACATCCATCTAAGGTATTAGTGGAGTTAGATGCTCAGCTGGTGTCAGATGGCCATTGTTTGTCCCAGGCGGCCTACACTATTGTGAAGGCCTTGGGGACTTTGGAGGTTTCTCCTAATTTTATGATTATGGACAATGGAATGGGCAGAATTCCCGTGGAGAGGGAAGGCACAGTTTTGATGTGGCTCCAGGGGCCCCAGCCTGCAGGGTGTGTGCCTCAGGACTGTGGAGACAGAAGTCTAAAACACAAACTCAGTTTAGGTTTAGGGACGTAGGTATGGCAGGCCCGATCTACAGACCGTGAGGAGAATTCTTCCAGATATGAAGAAAGAGAGATTGTGAGGCACTTGTTCAGGCTTTTGTTTCTGGATTTTGTGTCAACGATGGGCGTGGAATGTCCGGGAGGCCTCATGGGCCATGGACGAGTCTTCCGCTCTGTGGATTTGGCCCGATTCCAATTGTTTTGGGTCAAACTGTGGGATGGGAGGAGTCCTTTCAGTTTTGTTACCTCAGGTGTCCCACCAAAAGAGGGATTCCAAAGCCGAGCCCTGGGGAGGGGAGACTGGACAACCAAAAATCTGGTTAAAAATTGGGGCCTAGGGGCATGACAAGCCCAATATGCTGTCTTTTGGTCCAGCCACTGAGAGGCCTTACTTGAGAACTGGGCTCACGTTGAGGGTCAGAATGCATGTTTGTGAACGACTTGGTCCTCAAGCATCTGCAGGGCCTCATGGGCCACACTGGTTTCAACTACATTTTACGTTGGACAACATGCCAACCACAAGGTTTCTTGCCATGGGGAAGGAGTTCTGATTCCTGCATCATGTTCAACCCTGGGTGGTGACTGGAGATAAGGTTTAGGTTCTGAAGCCTGAAAACCGAGGTTGGAAAGAGATGATGACCTAAGGCCATGGCGGGTCTGATGTGCTCAGTGTGTGGCTAGCTGGGTGGGTGCGAGCCAGGAGGTTCAGTCTCAGGCTGTGCCAGAAAGGGCAGTAGTGCCCAGGGCAGCCTGTATAATTGGGGTCCAGTCAAGTGGCATGCAGATTGATCCTCATTTGGGGAATCTGGGTAGCCCCAGAGGGCAATGATTTTCTTCCAGAAAGCAGGCAGAGTGCTGCCTTGTAGTTCTGGAATTGCCAAACTGGAGGGCTTGTGGGCCAGGAATGTGAGGATGGAAGTTGAGAACACAAACTAGACTTACGTTTCTGGGCAAGGGCACGGCAGGCACACTCTGCAGAGCTGAATCAAGATGTCCTGCATCTGAAGTCAGGGCGAGGATCAGACGATCGCTCAGGTTGGAGCTTCTGTCCCTGATGGCCCCTTCATGAAGCACAGGGGGCGAAATCACGAGGCCATGGAGGTTTGCCCACGATGGGAGTTGTGAGATGCTCCAAACAGTAAAGATTCTTCTGCGGGACTATTGAGACCTGTTGGTTGGCTCCAGGACTTCCCATACAGCATAATTCTGAGAATGGTTCTAAGTATGGATGTCTGGGAAGCCTGCCTCTCATTCCAATCATCTCCTAGCGACAAGACGGGTTAGATCTGCTGGATCAGGGGGAGCAACTGAGGGGGCTGAGTTGAAATGGACTCTCCTGTGGATGGGTCCTAATGTGGGTGTGTCTCCATGGAGACCTTGGAATGAGGCGCTGGCACCGGGAACCTGAAATGTCCTTCTAACCAGAGGCTTTGAGAGAGCTCCAACATGTAAGTTTCCCATGTGTAGACGAGATTTGTTCTGATGGGTGCCTCAGGAGAAGCCCTCAGCTGGTATTGGAAACCAGGCTTTTGAGGAGACATGCCTGTAAACCAAAGCTATGGATCCCATTATGGCATGGGGTCCTGTCTGGTCAATCTTCTTCTCTGGGGAAATCCATCTATGGTATGAGTGGAGGTAGATGCTCAGCTGGTGTCAGACGGCCCTTTTTTGTCCCGGACAACCTACACCATTGGTATGGCCTCAGGGAATTTGGAGGTTTCTCCTAATTTGTACGGTTTTGGATAATGGAATGGGCAGAATTCCCATGGATTGGTTAGGCACAGTCCTAATGTGTGGTTCCAGGGGCCCAGCCTGGAGGGTGTGTGGCCCAGGACTTTGAGGACAGAACTCAAAAAACACAAACTCAGCGTAGGTTTGGGAACGTAGGTATGGCACGGCCGAACTACAAATCATGAGAAGAACTCTTCAGGATATGAAGAAAGAGCGAGTCTGAGGCGCTTAGTTAGGCTTTTGTCTCTGGATTTTGTATCAGCGATGGCCGTGGAATGTCGGGGAGGCCTCATGGGCCATGGACGAATCTTCCTCTCTGTGGATTTGGCCCTATCCCAATTCTTTTTCGTGAATCTGTGGGATGGGAGGACTCCTTTAGGGTTTGTTACCTGAGGTGTCCCACCAAAAGAGGAATTCCAAAGCAGAGCCCTGCGCAAGAGTGAAGGGACAACCCGAAATATGGTTAAAAATTAGGGTCTAGGGGCATGGCAAGCCCAATATGCTGTTTCTTAATGCAGCCACTGAGAGGCCTTGCCTGAGGACCGGGCTCAGGCTGAGGGTCACAATGTGTGTTTGAGACCAATGTGGCCCTCAAGCATGGGCTGGGTCTCATGTGCCACACTGGTTTCAACTACACTGAAAGTTGGACAACATGCCAACCACGAGGTTTCATGCCAAGGAAACGAGTTCGGATTTCTGCAACATTTTCAAACCTGGGCAGTGATTGGAGATAAGGTCAAGGTTCTGAAGCCTGAAAACCGAGGTTGGGTAGAGATGACGACCTAAGGCCACGGCGGGTCCGATGTGCTCAGTGTGCGGCCAGCTGTCTGGGTGGGGCCAGGAGTTCCAGGCTCAGGCTGTGTCAGAATGGGCAATTGTGCCCACTTCAGCCTATATATTTGGTGTACAGCCAAATGGCGTGCAGGTTGATCCTCATTTGGGGTTTCTGGGTAGCCCCAGAGGGCAATGTTCTTCTTCCAGGGAGCAGGCAGAGTGCCGCATTGTACTTCTGGATTGCCAAACTGGAGGGCTTGTGGGCCAGTAGTCTGAGGACTGAAGTCTAAGAACACAAGCTAGGCTTAGTTTTTATGGGTGAGGACATGGCAGGCACAATCTACAGACCTGAATCGAGATCTCGTGCATCTGAAGTCAGGGTGAGGATCAGACGATCTTCAGGTTGGACTTTCTGTCCCTGATGGCCCCTTCATGAAGGGGGGGAATCACGAGGCCATGGGGGTTTTCGCACGATGGGAGTTGTGAGAAGCTCCAAACTACAAAGATTCTTCTCCAGGACAATTGAGACCTGTTAGTTGGCGCCAGGCCAAGGATTCCAAGCATGGTTCTGAGGATGGATGGCTAGGTACCCCACCTGGCATTGCAATTTTCTCCTAGCTACAAGAAAGGTTAGATCTGCTGGATCTGGGGGAGCAACTGAGGAGGCTGAGTTGAAATTGACTCTCCTGTGGATGTGTCCTAATATGTTTTTGTGTCTATGGAGACCTTGGAATGAAGCGGTGGCACTGGGTCCCTGATGGGTTCTTCTAAACAGAGACTTTGACACAGCTCCACCGTGCAAGTTTCCCATATGTAGATGAGATTTGTTCTGATGGGTGAGTCAAGAAACAGCCATATGCTGGTATTGAAATCCAGGCCTCTGAGGAGACATGCCTGGAAACCATAGCAATAGATCCTATTAGTGCCTAGTGGTCTGCTCATTCCTTTTTTCCTCTGGGGACATCAGTCTATGGGTCTGAGTGCAGGAAGGTGCTCTGATGTGCTCAGATTGTTCCTGTTTGTCCTGGGAAGCCACCACTATTGGGATGGCCTCAGGAACTTTGGAGGTTTATCCTATTAGTAGGATTGTGGCCATTGGAATGGGTACACACAATTCCCTTGGAGAGGGCAAGTACAGTCCTCAGGTTTGGCTCCAAGGGCCTAAGCCTTTGGGGTGTGTAGGCCAGGGCTGTTTGGACAGTTGTCTGAAAACACAAACGCGGCTTATGTTTCGGGTCATAGGTATGGCAGGACTGATCTACAGACCATGAGGAGAACTCTTCAGGATATGAAAAAAAAGCGAGCGTGAGGCTCGTGCTCAAGTTTTTGTCTCTGGATATCGTGTCACTCATGGTCGTGAAATTTCCGGGTGCCTTCATGGGAAATGGACGAGTCTTACTCTCTGGGGTTTTGCCCCATCCCAAGATTTTTGGGTCATTCTGGGGATGGAAGAAGTCCGTTTTGTTGTTGTTGATTTGCTTTGTTTTGTTTTTTAACCTCAGGTGTCTCACCAAATGAGGTATTCCAGAGTAGAGCCCTGGGGAGGGCCGACCGGACAACCAGAAATCTGGTTTAAAATTGGGGCCTAGGGACATGTCAAGCCCATTATGACATCTAATGGTCGAGCCACTGAGAGGACTTACTAGAGCACAGGACTCACGCTGAGGGTCACAATGCGTGTTTATGCCCTCTTCGCACTCAAGAATTGGCGGGGCCTCCGGGTGAATGCTGGTTTCTCCTACACTGAACGTTGGACAACATGCCAACCACAAGGTTTCTTGCCATGGGTAAGGACGAGTTCTGATTTCTGCATCACAGGCACCCCTGGGCAGTGGTTGGAGATAAGGTCTAGGTTCTGAAGCCTGAAAAACCGCAGTTGGGAAGAGATAATGACCTAAGGCCATGGCGGTTCTGATGTGCTCAGTGTGCGGTCAGCTGTCTGGGTGTTGGTCAGGAGGTCCGAGCTCAGGTTGTGTCAGACAGTGCATTAGGGCCCAGGTTAGACTATATACTTTGGGTACAGTCGAATGCCATGTAGATTTATCCTCATATAAGGTGCCTGGGCAGCTCATTAGGCCAAATTTTTTTTCTAGAGGGCATGCAGAGTGCTGCATTGTGGGTCTGGAATTGCGAAACTTCTGGGCTTCGGGGCCTGGAGTGTGAGGAGGGAAGTCTGAGAACACAAGCTAGACTTGGGTTTCAGGCCAGGGCACGGCAGGTACCCCTGTAGATCTGAACCTATATCTCATGCATCTGAAGTCAGGGCGAGGATCAGACGTTGGCTCAGGTTGGAGTTTCTGTGCATGACGGACCCTTCATGAAGGGAGCGGAATCTCGAGGCCAAGGAGTTTTTCCCACGTTGGGAGTTGTGGGATGCCCCCTTCAAGGATTACTTCTACGGGACAATTGAGTCCTGTTGGGCAGCTTCAGGACATCCCATATGGAATGACTCCAGAACACTGTTCGAGGTTGGATGCATGGGAAGCCGGCCTCGCATTCCAATTGTCTCCCAGCAACAAGACCGTTTAGATCTGATGGCTCTGCGAGAGAAACCGGGGTGGCTGACTTGAAATGGACTTTCCTGAGGATGGGTCCTAATGTGTGTTTGTGTCCATGAGGGCCTTAAAATGGGGCGGTGGCACCGAGACCCTGAAGTATTCTCCTAAGCTTTTGACATAGCTCGATGCACAACGTTCCTTGTGGATACGAGATTTGTTTTGATGGGTGCCTCAGGAAAACCTCTATGCTGGTATTGGAATCCAGGCTTTTGAGGAGACATGCCTGTAATCCAAAGCAATGTATCCGATTATGGCCTAGGGTCCTGTCTGGTTCAATCTTCTTCTCAGGGGACATCCATCTATGGTATGAGTGGAGGTAGATGCTCAGCTGGTATCAGACCGCCCTTGTTTGTCCGGGGCGACCTGCACTATTGGGATGGCCTCAGGGATTTGTAGGATTCTCCAAATTTTACTGTTTTGGACAATGGCATCGGCAGAATTCCCATGGATTGGGTAGGCACAGTCCTAATGTGTGATTCCAGGGGCCCGAGCCTGGAGGGTGTGTGGCCCAGGACTTTGAGGACAGAAGTCTGAAAACACAAAATCAGCTTAGGTTTGGGGACGTAGGTATGGCAGGCCCGATCTATAAACCATGAGAAGTACTCTTCCGGATATGAAGAAAGAGCGAGTCTGAGGCGCTTGCTCAGGCTTTTGTCTCTGGATTTTGTATCAGAGATGGCCGTGGAATGTCGGGGAGGCCTCATGGGCCATGGACGAATCTTCCTCTCTGTGGATTTGGCCCGATCCCAATTGTTTTTCGTCAATCTGTGGAATGGGAGGACTCCTTTCAGGTTTGTTACCTCAGGTGTCCCGCCAAAAGAGGAATTCCAAAGAAGAGCCCTGGGGAAAAGTGAAGGAGAACCCGAACTATGGGTAAAATTTGGGGCCTAGGGGCATGGCAAACCCAATATGCTATCTCTTCATCCAGCCACTGAGAGGCCTTATTGAGGACTGGGATCAGGGTGAGGGTCACAATGTGTGGTTTTGACCAATGTGGCCGCAAACATGAGCGGGGCCTCATGAGCCACATTGGTTTCAACTACACAGAACGTTGGAAAACATGCCAACCACATGGTTTCTTGCCACGGGAAAGGAGTTGTGATTTCTGCATCACTTTCAAGCCTGGGCAGTGATTGGAGATAAGGTCTAGGTTCTGAAACTTGACAACCGAGGTTGGGAAGAGATGACGACCTAAGACCATGGCGGGTCCGATGTGCTCAGTGAGCGGCCAGCTTTCTGTGTGGGGCCAGGTAATCCAGGCTCAGGCTGTGTCAAAAAGGGCAATAGGGCCCAGGTCAGCCTATATATTTGGGGTACAGTAGAATGGCGTGCAGGTTGATCCTCATTTGGAGTTTCTGGTTAGCCCCAGAGAGCAATGTTTTTCTTCCTGAGGGCAGGAAGAGTGCTGCATTATAGTTCTGGTTTTCAAACTGGAGGCTTGTGGGCCGGTAGTCTGAGGAAGGAAATCTGAGAACAAGCTAGGCTTAGGATTCTGGGTGAGGACAAGGCAGGAACAATCTACAGACCTGAATCGAGATCTCGTGCTTATGATGTCAGGGCGAGGATCAGAAGATCGCTCAGTTTGGTGTTTCTGTCCCTGATGGCCCTTCATGAAGGGGCGGGGTGGTCACGAGGCCGTGGGGGTTTTCCCACGATGTTAGTTGTGAGAAGCTCCAAACTGCAAAGATTCTTCTGCAGGACAATTGAGACCTGTTTGTTGGCTCCAGGGCAACGATTCCGAGCAGGGTTCTAAGGATGGATGGCTGGGTAGCCCACCTCGCATTCCAATTGTGTCCTAGCAACAAGACAGGTTAGATCTGCTGGATCTGGGGGAACAACCCAGGAGGCTGAGTTGAAATGGACTCTCCTGTGGATGGGTCCTAATGTCTGTTTGTGTCTATGGAGACCTTGGAATGTAGCCGTGGCACTGGGGTCCTGAAGGGTTTTTCCAAACAGAGGCTTTGACACAGCTCCAACGTGCAAGTTTCCCATATGTAGATGAGATGTTTTCTGATGGGTGAGTCAAGAAACAGCCATACGCTTGTATTGGAATCCAGGCCTCTGAGGAGAGATGACTGGATACCACAGCAATGGATCCGTTTAGTGCCTAGGGGCCTGTTCGTTCCTTTTTACCTCTGGGGACATCAGTCTATGCGTCTGAGTGCAGGTAGGTGCTCAGATGAGCTCAGATTGCCCCTGTTTGTCCTGGGAAGCCACCACTGTTGGGATGGCCTCCGGCAGTTTGGAGGTTTATCCTATTAGTAGGGTTGTGGCCATTGGAATGGGCACTTACAATTCCCTTGGAGAGGGCAAGTACAGTCCTCAGGTTTGGCTCCAGGGGCCTGAGCCTGTAGGGTGTGTAGGCCAGAGATGTTTGGACAGTTGTCTGAAAACAAAAACGCGGCTTATGTTTTGGGTCATAGGTATGGCAGGACTGATCTACAGACCATGAGGAGAACTCTTCAGGATATGATCAAAGGGCGAGTGTGAGGCTCGTGCTCAAGTTTTTGTCTCTGGATATCGTGTCACTCATGGTCGTGAAATTTCCGGGTGACTTCATGGGAAATGGACGAGTCTTACTCTCTGGGGTTTTGCCCCATCCCAAGATTTTTGGGTCATTCTGGGAATGGAAGAAGTCCGTTTTGTTGTTGTTGTTGATTTGCTTTGTTTTGTTTTTTAACCTCAGGTGTCTCACCAAATGAGGTATTCCAGAGTAGAGCCCTGGGGAGGGCCGACCGGACAACCAGAAATCTGGTTAAAAATTGTGGCCTAGGGACATGTCAAGCCCATTATGACATCTAATGGTCGAGCCACTGAGAGGACTTACTAGAGCACAGGACTCACGCTGAGGGTCACAATGCATGTTTATGCCCTCTTCGCACTCAAGAATTGGCGGGGCCTCCGGGTGAATGCTGGTTTCTCCTACACTGAACGTTGGACAACATGCCAACCACAAGGTTTCTTGCCATGGGTAAGGACGAGTTCTGATTTCTGCATCACAGGCACCCCTGGGCAGTGGTTGGAGATAAGGTCTAGATTCTGAAGCCTGAAAAACCGCAGTTGGGAAGAGATGATGACCTAAGGCCTTGGCGGTTCTGATGTGCTCAGTGTGCGGTCAGCTGTCTGGGTGTTGGTCAGGAGGTCCGAGCTCAGGTTGTGTCAGACAGTGCATTAGTGCCCAGGTTAGACTATATACTTTGGGTACAGTCGAATGCCATGTAGATTTATCCTCATATAAGGTGCCAGGGCAGCTCATTAGGCCAAATTTTTTTTCTAGAGGGCAGGCAGAGTGCTGCATTGTGGGTCTGGAATTGCAAAACTTCTGGGCTTCGGGGCCGGGAGTGTGAGGAGGGAAGTCTGAGAACACAAGCTAGACTTGGGTTTCAGGGCCAGGGCACGGCAGGTACACCTGTAGATCTGAACCTATATCTCATGCATCTGAAGTCAGGGCGAGGATCAGACGTTGGCTCAGGTTGGAGTTTCTGTGCATGACGGCCCCTTCATGAAGGGAGCGGAATCTCGAGGCCATGGAGGTTTTCCCACGTTGGGAGTTGTGGGATGCCCCCTTCAAGGATTCCTTCTGCGGGACAATTGAGACTTGTTGGGCAGCTCCAGGACATCCCATATGGAATGACTCCAGGGCACTGTTCGAGGATGGATGCCTGGGAAGCCCGCCTCGCATTCCAATTGTCTCCTAGCAACAAGACAGTTTAGATCTGATGGCTCTGCGGGAGAAACCGGGGTGGCTGACTTGAAATGGACTTTCCTGAGGATGGGTCCTAATGTGTGTTTGTGTCCATGAGGGCCTTAAATTGGGGCGGTGGCACCGGGACCCTGAAGTATTCTCCTAAGCTTTTGACATAGCTCGATGCACAAGGTTCCTTGTGGAGACGAGATTTGTTTTGATGGGTGCCTCAGGAAAACCTCTATGCTGGTATTGGAATCCAGGCTTTTGAGGAGACAAGCCTGTAATCCAAAGCAATGTATCCGATTATGGCCTAGGGTCCTGTCTGGTTCAATCTTCTTCTCAGGGGACATCCATCTATGGTATGAGTGGAGGTAGATGCTCAGCTGGTATCAGACCGCCCTTGTTTGTTCCAGACGACCTGCACTATTGGGATGGCCTCAGGGATTTGTAGGGTTCTCCAAATTTTACTGTTTTGGACAATGGCATCGGCAGAATTCCCATGAATTGGGTAGGCACAGTCCTAATGTGTGACTCCAGGGGCCCCAGCCTGGAGGGTGTGTGGCCCAGGACTTTGAGGACAGAAGTCTGAAAACACAAACTCAGCTTAGGTTTGGGGACGTAAGTATGGCAGGCCCGATCTATAAACCATGAGAAGAACTCTTCCGGATATGAAGAAAGAGCGAGTCTGAGGCGCTTGCTCAGGCTTTTGTCTCTGGATTTTGTATCAGAGATGGCCGTGGAATGTCGGGGAGGCCTCATGGGCCATGGACGAATCTTCCTCTCTGTGGATTTGGCCCGATCCAAATTGTTTTTCGTCAATCTGTGGAATGGGAGGACTCCTTTCAGGTTTGTTACCTCAGGTGTCCCGCCAAAAGAGGAATTCCAAAGAAGAGCCCTAAGGAAAAGTGAAGGGAGAACCCGAACTATGGGTAAAATTTGGGGCCTAGGGGCATGGCAAGCCCAATATGCTATCTCTTCATCCAGCATCTGAGAGGCCTTATTGAGGACTGGGATCAGGGTGAGGGTCACAATGTGTGGTTTTGACCAATATGGCCTGCAAACATGAGCGGGGCCTCATGGGCCACACTGGTTTCAACTACACTGAACGTTGGACAACATGCCAACCACATGGTTTCTTGCCACGGGGAAGGAGTTGTTTTTTCTGCATCACTTTCAAGCCTGGGAAGTGATTGGAGATAAGGTCTAGGTTCTGAAACTTGACAACCGAGGTTGGGAAGAGATGACGACCTAAGACCATGGCGGGTCCGATGTGCTCAGTGAGCGGCCAGCTTTCTGTGTGGGGCCAGGTAATCCAGGCTCAGGCTGTGTCAAAAAGGGCAATAGTGCCCAGGTCAGCCTATATATTTGGGGTACAGTAGAATGGCGTGCAGGTTGATCCTCTTTTGGAGTTTCTGGGTATCCCCAGAGGGCAATGTTTTTCTTCCTGAGGGCAGGAAGAGTGCTCCATTATAGTTCTGGTTTTCAAAGTGGAGGCTTGTGGGCCAGTAGTCTGAGGAAGGAAATCTGAGAACAAGCTAGGCTTAGGATTATGGGTGAGGACAAGGCAGGAACAATCTACAGACCTGAATCGAGATCTCGTGCTTATGATGTCAGGGCGAGGATCAGAAGATCGCTCAGGTTGGTGTTTCTGTCCCTGATGGCCCTTCATGAAGGGGCAGGGGGGCCACGAGGCCGTGGGGGTTTTCCCACGATGTTAGTTGTGAGAAGCTCCAAACTGCAAAGATTCTTCTGCAGGACAATTGAGACCTGTTTGTTGGCTCCAGGGCAACGATTCCGAGCAGGGTTCTAAGGATGGATGGCTGGGTAGCCCACCTCGCATTCCAATTGTGTCCTAGCAACAAGACAGGTTAGATCTGCTGGATCTGGGGGAGCAACCCAGGAGGCTGAGTTGAAATGGACTCTCCTGTGGATGGGTCCTAATGTCTTTTTGTGTCTATGGAGACCTTGGAATGTAGCGGTGGCACTGGTGTCCTGAAGGGTTTTTCCAAACAGAGGCTTTGACACAGCTCCAACGTGCAAGTTTCCCATATGTAGATGAGATGTTTTCTGATGGGTGAGTCAAGAAACAGCCATACACTGGTATTGAAATCCAGGCCTCTGAGGAGAGATGACTGGATACCACAGCAATGGATCCGTTTAGTGCCTAGGGGCCTGTTCGTTCCTTTTTACCTCTGGGGACATCAGTCTATGCGTCTGAGTGCAGGTAGGTGCTCAGATGAGCTCAGATTGCCTCTGTTTGTCCTGGGAAGCCACCACTATTGGGATGGCCTCAGGCAGTTTGGAGGTTTATCCTATTAGTAGGATTGTGGCCATTGGAATGGGCACATACAATTCCCTTGGAGAGGGCAAGTACAGTCCTCAGGTTTGGCTCCAGGGGCCTGAGCCTGTAGGGTGTGTAGGCCAGAGCTGTTTGGACAGTTGTCTGAAAACACAAACGCGGCTTATGTTTCGGGTCATAGGTATGGCAGGACTGATCTACAGACCATGAGGAGAACTCTTCAGGATATGATAAAAGGGCGAGTGTGAGGCTCGTGCTCAAGTTTTTGTCTCTGGATATCGTGTCACTCATGGTCGTGAAATTTCCGGGTGACTTCATGGGAAATGGACGAGTCTTACTCTCTGGGGTTTTGCCCCATCCCAAGATTTTTGGGTCATTCTGGGAATGGAAGAAGTCCGTTTTGTTGTTGTTGTTGATTTGCTTTGTTTTGTTTTTTAACCTCAGGTGTCTCACCAAATGAGGTATTCCAGAGTAGAGCCCTGGGGAGGGCCGACCGGACAACCAGAAATCTGGTTAAAAATTGTGGCCTAGGGACATGTCAAGCCCATTATGACATCTAATGGTCGAGCCACTGAGAGGACTTACTAGAGCACAGTACTCACGCTGAGGGTCACAATGCGTGTTTATGCCCTCTTCGCACTCAAGAATTGGCGGGGCCTCCGGGTGAATGCTGGTTTCTCCTACACTGAACGTTGGACAACATGCCAACCACAAGGTTTCTTGCCATGGGTAAGGACGAGTTCTGATTTCTGCATCACAGGCACCCCTGGGCAGTGGTTGGAGATAAGGTCTAGATTCTGAAGCCTGAAAAACCGCAGTTGGGAAGAGATGATGACCTACTGCCATGGCGGTTCTGATGTGCTCAGTGTGCGGTCAGCTGTCTGGGTGTTGGTCAGGAGGCCCGAGCTCAGGTTGTGTCAGACAGTGCATTAGTGCCCAGGTTAGACTATATACTTTGGGTACAGTCGAATGCCATGTAGATTTATCCTCATATAAGGTGCCTGGGCAGCTCATTAGGCCAAATTTTTTTTCTAGAGGGCAGGCAGAGTGCTGCATTGTGGGTCTGGAATTGCGAAACTTCCGGGCTTCGGGGCCTGGAGTGTGAGGACGGAAGTCTGAGAACACAAGCTAGACTTGGGTTTCAGGGCCAGGGCACGGCAGGTATCCCTGTAGATCTGAACCTATATCTCATGCATCTGAAGTCAGGGCGAGGATCAGACATTGGCTCAGGTGGGAGTTTCTGTGCATGACGGCCCCTTCATGAAGGGAGTGGAATCTCGAGGCCATGGAGGTTTTCCCACGTTGGGAGTTGTGGGATGCCCCCTTCAAGGATTCCTTCTGCGGGACAATTGAGACTTGTTGGGCAGCTCCAGGACATCCCATATGGAATGACTCCAGGGCACCGTTCGAGGATGGATGCCTGGGAAGCCCGCCTCGCATTCCAATTGTCTCCTAGCAACAAGACAGTTTAGATCTGATGGCTCTGCGGGAGAAACCGGGGTGGCTGACTTGAAATGGACTTTCCTGAGGATGGGTCCTAATGTGTGTTTGTGTCCATGAGGGCCTTAAAATGGGGCGGTGGCACCGGGACCATGAAGTATTCTCCTAAGCTTTTGACATAGCTCGATGCACAACGTTCCTTGTGGAGACGAGATTTGTTTTGATGGGTGCCACAGGAAAACCTCTATGCTGGTATTGGAATCCAGGCTTTTGAGGAGACATGCCTGTAATCCAAAGCAATGTATCCGATTATGGCCTAGGGTCCTGTCTGGTTCAATCTTCTTCTCAGGGGACATCCATCTATGGTATGAGTGGAGGTAGATGCTCAGCTGGTATCAGACCGCCCTTGTTTGTCCGGGGCGACCTGCACTATTGGGATGGCCTCAGGGATTTGTAGGATTCTCCAAATTTTACTGTTTTGGACAATGGCATCGGCAGAATTCCCATGGATTGGGTAGGCACAGTCCTAATGTGTGACTCCAGGGGCCCCAGCCTGGAGGGTGTGTGGCCCAGGACTTTGAGGACAGAAGTCTGAAAACACAAACTCAGCTTAGGTTTGGGGACGTAGGTATGGCAGGCCTGATCTATAAACCATGAGAAGAACTCTTCCGGATATGAAGAAAGAGCGAGTCTGAGGCGCTTGCTCAGGCTTTTGTCTCTGGATTTTGTATCAGAGATGGCCGTGGAATGTCGGGGAGGCCTCATGGGCCATGGACGAATCTTCCTCTCTGTGGATTTGGCCCGATCCCAATTGTTATTTGTCAATCTGTGGAATGGGAGGACTCCTTTCAGGTTTGTTACCTCAGGTGTCCCGCCAAAAGAGGAATTCCAAAGAAGAGCCCTGGGGAAAAGTGAAGGGAGAACCCGAACTATGGGTAAAATTTGGGGCCTAGGGGCATGGCAAGCCCAATATGCTATCTCTTCATCCAGCCACTGAGGCCTTATTGAGGACTGGGATCAGGGTGAGTGTCACAATGTGTGGTTTTGACCAATGTGGCCCGCAAACATGAGCGGGGCCTCATGGGCCACACTGGTTTCAACTACACTGAACGTTGGACAACATGCCAACCACATGGTTTCTTGCCACGGGGAAGGAGTTGTTTTTTCTGCATCACTTTCAAGCCTGGGCAGTGATTGGAGATAAGGTCTAGGTTCTGAAACTTGACAACCGAGGTTGGGAAGAGATGACGACCTAAGACCATGGCGGGTCCCATGTGCTCAGTGAGCGGCCAGCTTTCTGTGTGGGGCCAGGTAATCCAGGCTCAGGCTGTGTCAAAAAGGGCAATAGTGCCCAGGTCAGCCTATATATTTGGGGTACAGTAGAATGGCGTGCAGGTTGATCCTCTTTTGGAGTTTCTGGGTAGCCCCAGAGGGCAATGTTTTTCTTCCTGAGGGCAGGAAGAGTGCTGCATTATAGTTCTGGTTTTCAAACTGGAGGCTTGTGGGCCAGTAGTCTGAGGAAGGAAATCTGAGAACAAGCTAGGCTTAGGTTTCTGGGTGAGGACAAGGCAGGAACAATCTACAGACCTGAATTGAGATCGCGTGCTTATGATGTCAGGGCGAGGATCAGAAGATCGTTCAGGTTGGTGTTTCTGTCCCTGATGGCCCTTCATGAAGAGGCGGGGGGGTCATGAGGCCGTGGGGGTTTTCCCACGATGTTAGTTGTGAGAAGCTCCAAACTGCAAAGATTCTTCTGCAGGACAATTGAGACCTGTTTGTTGGCTCCAGGGCAACGATTCCGAGCAGGGTTCTAAGGATGGATGGCTGGGTAGCCCACCTCGCATTCCAATTGTGTCCTAGCAACAAGACAGATTAGATCTGCTGGATCTGGGGGAGCAACCCAGGAGGCTGAGTTGAAATGGACTCTCCTGTGGATGGATCCTAATATGTTTTTGTGTCTATGGAGATCTTGGAATGAAGCAGTGACACTGGGGCCCTGAAGGGTTTTTTCAAACAGAGGCTTTGACACAGCTCCAACGTGCAAGTTTCCCATATGTAGATGAGATTTGTTCTGAGGATGAGTCAGGAAACAGCCATATGCTGGTATTGAAATCCAGGCCTCTGAGGAGAGATGACTGGATAGCACAACAATGAATCCAATAGTGCCTAGGGGCCTGTTCGTACCTTTTTACCTCTGGGGACATCAGTCTATGCATCTGAGTGCATGTAGGTGTCAGATGGGCTCAGATTGTTACTGTTTCTCCTGGAGAGTCACCACTATTGGGATGGCCTCAGGGAGTTTGGAGGTTTATCTTATTAGTAGGTTGTGGCCATTGGAATGGGCACATACAATTCCCTTGGAGAGGGCAAGTACAGTCCTCAGGTTTGGCTCCAGGGGCCTGAGCCTGTAGGGTGTGTAGGCCAGAGCTGTTTGGACAGTTGTCTGAAAACACAAACGCGGCTTATGTTTCGGGTAATAAGTATGGCAGGATTGATCTACAGACCATGAGGAGAACTCTTCGGGATATGAAAAAAGGGCGAGTGTCAGGCTCTTGCTCAAGTTTTTGTCTCTGGATATCGTGTCACTCATGGTCATGAAATTTCCGGTTGACTTAATGGGAAATGGACGAGTCTTACTCTCTGGGGGTTTGTCCCCATCGCAAGATTTTGGGGTCATTCTGTG
The DNA here is from genome assembly GCF_964662115.1 of Mustela nivalis. Classification (NCBI taxonomy): domain Eukaryota; kingdom Metazoa; phylum Chordata; class Mammalia; order Carnivora; family Mustelidae; genus Mustela; species Mustela nivalis. Next base: position 59,997 of record NW_028135630.1, read on the forward strand.
GGATGGAAGAAGTCCGTTTTGTTGTTGTTGTGATTTGCCTTGTTTTGTTTTTTAACCTCAGGTGTCCCACCAAATGAGGGATTCCAGAGTAGAGCCCTGGGGGGGGGGCCGACTGTACAACCAGAAATCTGGTTACAAATTTGGGCCTAGGGACATGTAAAGCCCATTATGACATCTAATGGTCGAGTGACTGAGAGGACTTACTAGAGGACAGGACTCACACTGAGGGTCACAATGCGAGTTTATGCCCACTTCGCAAACAAGAATGGGCGGGGCCTCATGGTGAATCCTGGTTTCTCCTACACTGAACGTTGGACAACCTGCCAACGACAAGATTTCTTGCCATGGGTAAGGAAGAGTTCTGATTTCTGCATCAGAGTCACCCTTGGGCAGTGATTGGAGATAAGGTCTAGATTCTGAAGCCTGAAAACGGAGGTAGGGAAGAGATGATAACCTAAGGCCATGGCGGGTCTGATGTGCTCAGTGTGCGGTCAACTGTCTGGGTGTTGGTCAGGAGGTCCGGGCTCAGGTTGTGTCAGACAGTGCATTAGTGCCCCCGTAGACTATATAATTTGGGTAAAGTCGAGAGCCATGTAGATTTATCCTCATATAAGGTGCCTGGGCAGCTCATTAGGCCAAATTTTTTTTCTAGAGGGCAGGCAGAGTGCTTCATTGTCGGTCCGGAATTGCCAAACTTGAGGGCTTCGTGTCCAGGAGTGTGAGGACGGAAGTCTGAGAACACAAGCTAGACTTGTGTATCAGGGCGAGGACACGGCAGGGACCACTGTAGATCTGAACAAATATCTCATGCATCTGAAGTCAGGGCGAGGATCAGACGTTGGCTCACATTGGAGTTTATGTGCATGACGGCCCCTTCATGAAGGGAGCGGAATCTCGAGGCCATGGAGGTTTTCCCACGTTGGGTGTTGTGGGATGCCCCCTTCAAGGATACCTTCTGCGGGACATTTGAGACCTGTTGGGCAGCTTCAGGACATCCCATATGGAATGACTCCAGGGCACCATTCGAGGATGGATGACTGGGAAGCAGGCCTCGCATTCCAATTTTCTCCTAGCAACAAGAGTGTTTATATCTGATGACTCTGCGTGAGCAACAGGAGTGACTGACTTGAAATGGACTTTCCTGAGGATGCGTCCTAATGTGTGTTTGTGTCCATGAGGGCCTTAAAATGGGGCGGTGGCACCGGGACCCTGAAGTATTCTCCTAAGCTTTTGACATAGCTCGATGCAAAAGTCTCCATGTGGAGACGAGATTTGTTCTGATGGGTGCCTCAGAAAAACACCTAAGCTGGTATTGGAATCCAGGCTTTTGAGGAGACATGCCTGTAAACCAAAGCAATGTATCCGATTATGGCCTAGGGTCCTGTCTGGTTCAATCTGCTTCTCAGGGGACATCCATCTATGGTATGAGTGGAGGTAGATGCTCAGCTGGTATCAGACCGCCCTTGTTTGTCCCGGGCGACCTGCACTATTGGGATGGCCTCAGGGATTTGGAGGGTTCTCCTAATTTTACGGTTTTGGACAATGGAATGGGAAGAATTCCCATGGATTGGGTAGACACAGTCCTAATGTGTGACACCTGGGGCCCCAGCCTGGAAGGTGTGTGGCTCAGGACTTTGGGGACAGAAGTTTCAAAACACAAACTCAGCTTAGCTTTGGGGAGGTAGGTATAGCAGGCCCGATCTATAAACCATGAGAAGAACTCTTCCGGATATAAAGAAAGAGCGAGTCTCAGGCACTTGCTCAGGCTTTTGTCTCTGGATTTTGTATCAGAGATGGCCGTGGAATGTCGGGGAGGCCTCATGGGCCATGGACGAATCTTTCTCTCTGTGGATTTGGCCCGATCCCAATTGTTTTTCGTCAATCTGTGGAATGGGAGGACTCCTTTCAGGATTGTTACCTCAGGTGTCCCGCCAAAAGAGGAATTCCAAAGATGAGCCCTGGGGAAAAGTGAAGGGAGAACCCGAACTATGGGTAAAATTTGGGGCCTAGGGGCATGGCAAGCCGAATATGCTGACTCTTCATCCAGCCACTGAGAGGCATTACCTGAGGCCTGGGATCAGGCTGAGGGACACAATGTGTGTTTGTGACCAATGTGGCCCATAAACATGGGCGGGGCCTCATGGGCCACACTGGTTTCAACTACACTGAACTTTGGAAAAACATGCCAACCACTAGGTTACTTGCCAAGGCGAAGGAGAAGTTCTGATTCTTGTATCACGTTCACTCCTGAGCAGTGAGTGGAGATAAGGTCTAGGTTCTGCAGGTGAAAACTGAGGTTGTGTAGAGTTGATGGCCTAAATCCATTGTGGGTGTGATATGCTCTGTTTATGGCCAGCTGTCTGGGTGTTGGACTGGAGGTCTGCCCTCAGGCTGTTTCAGACAGGGCTTTAGTGCACAGGCTAGACAGTATAATTGGGGTATGGTCGCGTGGCATGCAGGTTGTTACTCATTTGGCGTTTCTGGTTAGCCCTATAGGGCAACATTTTTCTTCTGGAGGGCAGGCAGAGTGCTGCATTGTGTCTCCAGAATTGCCAAACTGGAGGGGTGTGGCCAGGATTGTGAGGAAGGAAGTCTGAAAACACGAGTTTTGGGACCAAGAGCATGGCAGGTCCACTCTGCAGAGGCTGAATCGAGATCTCCTGCAGGTGAGGTCAGGGCGAGTATCAGATGTTGCCTCAAGCTGGAGTTTGTGTCCACGACGGCCCTTACATGAAGGGGGTGGGGGCGACATGAGGCCAGGGAGTTTTCCCTACGCTGGGAGTTGTGAGCTGCTCCAAACTTCAAAGTTTCCTTCTTCAGGACAGTCGAGTACTATTGGATGGTCCCTTGATGCCCCATACAGAAAGACTCGAGAACAGGGGCCTAAGCATGGATGCCGAGACACGCCAACTCACCTTCCCATTGCCTGGTGGAGACAAGGCACGCTCAATCTGCGGGCTCTTGGGTGAGCTACCCAGAAGGCTGAGTTTAAATGGACTCTCCTGAGGATGAGTCATAATGTGGGTTGGTGGCCATGGAGACCTTGGAATGTGGCAGTAGCTAAGGGACTCTGCAGGATTCTCCAACCCGAAGGGCTTGACACAACTCCAACAAGGAAGCTTCCCATGTGGAGATGAGAGGTCTTCTGTCTGGTGCCTCAGGAAAGCCCCGTATGCTGGTCTTCGAACCCAGGCCTCTGAGGAGTGATACCTGGACACCAAAGCAAGAGTTCATAATAGGGCCTAGGGGCCTGTCTGGTTCAATCTTCTGTCTCTGCGGATATCTGTCTATGTGTCTGCATGGAGGTAGTAGTTGCTCATCTTGTGTCATAATGCCTGTATTTGTCCAGTGCGGCTTGTGGTAGTGGGATGTCCTTGGGGACCTTGAGGTTTCTACTATTTTGTAGAGTTGTGGCCAATGGAATGGGCAGTTTCTTAGTAGAGAGCAGGCACAGTTCTGTGGTGTGGCTCCAGAGACCCCAGCCTGGAGTCTGTGTGGGCCATGGCTGTGCAGACAGACATCCAAAAACCCTAACTCAGCTCAGGTTTGGGGCCGAGGTTACGGCAGGCCTGATCTACAGTCCATGAGGGGAGCTCCTCTGGATATGAAAGAAGGGTGAGAGGTAGGCAGTCGCTCAGGCTTTTGTCTCTGGATGTTTTGTCCACAGTGGCCGTTTAATGTAGGAGTTGCCTCATGGGTCATAGAAGTCTCCCTCTCTGGTAGTTTGTCCAGCCCCCAAGAGTTTGAGGTCATTCTGTGGGAAGGGAAGTGTCCTGTTTTCTGCTTCATGTGTCCCACCAGTAGAGGGATTCTAGAGCATAGCAGTGGGTACTGACAACTGGAATACTCGCCCTCTGGTTAAGCCTGGGGGCCTATGGATATGACAAGCCCCATATGCAGGATCTTGGTCCAGCCACTGAGAGGCGTTACGTTAATACGGGACTCACGCTGCAGGTCACAATGTATGTCTGTGCCCTAGGCGGCCCTCAAGCACTGGCATGGCCTTTCGGACAATGCAGGTTTTCCCACATTGCTGAAGCCTGAAAACCGAGGTTGGGAAGAGATGACGACCTACAGCCATAGCGGGTCCTATGTGTCCAGGTTGGGGCCAGCTGTCTGGGTGTCGTTTGGGATGTCTTGTCTCAGGCTGTGCCAGACAGGGCATTAGTATACAGGGTAGGCTGTATAATTGCTTTACAATCGAGTGGCATGCATTAGAAAATCATTTGGGGTTTCTTATTAGCAGCATAGGGCAAAGTTTTTCTTCTGGAGGGCAGGCAGAGTGCTGCATTGTGGCTTCGGAATTCCCAAACTGGAGGGCTTGTGGGCCAGGAGAGTGAGGACGGAAGTCTGAGAACACAAGCTAGGCTTAGGTTTCGGGGCAAGGACATGGCAGGCACACTCTGCAGAGCTGAATTGAGATCTCATGCGTCTGAAGTCAGGTCGAGGATCAGACTTTGGCTCAGGTTTGAGTTTCTGTCCATGTTGGTCTCTTCATGAAGGGGGGATATTATGAGCCCATGGGGGTTTTCCCACTATTGGAGTAGTGAGATGCTCCAAACCACAAGGATTCCTTCTGTGGGACAATTAAGATTTGTTGGATGGCTCCAGGACGTCTTATAAGGTATTTTTCCAGAACAGGGTTCTAAGTATGGATGCCTGGGCAGCCAGCCTCACATTCCAATTGTCTCCTAGCAACAAGAAACGTTTGATCTGCTGGCTTGGGGTAGCAACAGAGGGGGCTGAGTTGAAATGGACTTTCCTGAGGATGGTCTTAATGTTGGTTTGAGTCCATGGAGACCTTGGTATGGGGCAGTGGCACCAGGGCCCTGAAGGATTCTCCTAACCAGAGGTTATGACAAAGCTCCAATGAGCAAGTTTTCCATGGGGAGACGAGATTTGTTCTTATTGGTGCCTCAGGAAACCACCATATGCTGGTATTGGAAACGAGGCCTCTGAGGAGAGATGCCTGGAAACCAAAGCAATGGATCTGATTAGGGCCTAGGGGCCTGTCCGGTTCAATATTCTACTCTGGGGCATCTGTTGTCTGAGTGGAGGTAGTTGCTCAGCTGGTTTGAGATCACCCCTGTTTGTCCTGGGCGGCCTACACTATTGGGATGGCCTCGGTGACTTTGGAGGTTTTTCCTCATTTGCAAGGTTGTGGCCAATGGAATGGGAAGAATTCCCTTGAAAGGGAAGCACAGTCCTGAGGTGTGGCTCCAAGTACCCAAGTGTGGAGCGTGTGTGGTCCAGGGCTATTTGGACAAAAGTCTGAAAACACAAACTTCACTTAGGTTGTGGGATGAAGGTATGGCCGGCCCGATCTATAGACCGTGAGGAGAACTCTTCGGGATATGAACAAAGGGCGAATGTGAGGTGCTGGCTCATGCTTTTTTTTTTTTTTTTTTTTTTTCTGGAATTGTGTCACCGATTGCCATGGAATGTCGGGGTGTCCTCATGGGCCATTGATGAGGCTCCCTTTCTGGGGATTTGACCCGATCCCAAGAGTTTGGGGTCATTCTGTGGGAAGGGAGGAGGCCTTTCTTGTTTTTTTGTTTATTTTTTTATTATTATTATTTTTTTTACCTAAGGTGGACCACCAAAAGAGGGATTCAAGAGCAGAGTCCTGGCGAGGGGCGACTGGACAACCAGACCTCTGGTTAACATTGGGACCTAAGAACATGGCAAGCCCCATATGTGGGCTCTTGGTCCAGACACTGAGAGGCCTTCCTTGAGGATAGGTCTCACACTGAGTTTCACAATGTGTTTTTGTGCCCAAGGAGCCCCTCATTCAGGGCGTGGCCTAATGTACCATGCTGGTTTCTCCTACACTGAACGTTGCACAATATGGCAACCACAAGTTTTCTGGCCATGGGGAAGAAGGAGTTCTAATTTCTGCCACACTTTCACTCCTGGACTGTGATTGGATTTAAGGTCTAGGTTCTGAAGCCTGAAAACTGAGGTTGGGAAGAGATGAAGACCTAAGGCCATGGTGTGTCTGATGTGCTCAGTGTTCGGCCAGCTGTTGAGTGTGGGTTGGGAGGTGCAGGCTCAGGCTGTGGCAGACAGGGAATTAGTGCCCAGGCTAGACTGTATCATTGGGGTGCAGTCGAGTTTCGTGCAGGATGGTACTCATTTGTGGTTACTGGGTAGCCCCAGAGGGCAACGTTTTTCTTCTGGAGGGAAGACACAGTGCCACATAGTGGCTCCAGAATTCCCAAACTGGAAGGCTTGTGGGCCAGGAGTGTGAGGAAAAAATTCTGAGAACACGAGCCAGACTTAGATTTCGGGGTGAGGGGACGGCAGGCACCCTCTGCAGAGATGATTCGAGATCCCGTATGCCTGAAGACAGAGCTAGGATCAGACGTTGGCTTACGTCGGAGTTTCTGTCCATGACGGCCCCTTCATGAAGGGGACGGTGTCACGAGGACATGGAGGTTTTCCCACGATGGGAATTGTGAGATGCTCCAAACCACAATGATTCCTTCTGTGGGACAGTCGAGACCTGTTGGATGGCTCCAGGACATCCCATAAGGAAGTTATTCAGAGCAGGGTTCTAAGGATGGATGCCTGGGCAGCCTGCCTCCCATTCCAGGTGTCTCATAGCGCCAAGGCAAGTTCGATCTGCTGGATCTAGGGGAGCAACCGAGGCGGGTGTTTTGAAATGGGTGAGTTGAGGATGGGTCATAATGTGCATTTGTGTCCATGTAGACCTTGGAATGGGGTGCTTGATCCGGGGCCTTGAGGGATGTTCATAACCGGAGGTTTTGATGGGTTCTAAAGAGTACGTTTCCTATGTATAGAAGAGAATTGTTTTGATGAGTGCCTAAGGAATCTCCCATATGCTGGTATTGGAAACCAGGACTCTGAGGAGAGATGACTGGAAACAAAAGCAATCGAGATGATTAGGGCATAGGTGCCTGTCCGGTTCAATCTCTTTCCTGAGGATACGTGTCTAAGGATCTGAGGGGATGTAGTTGCTCAGCTTGTGTCAGATCGCCCCTGTTTGTCCTGGGCAGCCTATAATATTGGGATGGCTTCGGGACTTTGGAGTTTCTCCTAATCTATAGGGTTGTGGCCAATGGAATGGGCAGAAATCCCCTGGAGAGGGCAGGCACAGTTCTGAGTTTGGCTCTAGGGGCCCAGCCTTGAGGCTGTGTGGGCCAGGCCTGTGGGGACAAAAGTCTGAAAACACAAACTCTGCTTAGGATTGGGGACATAGGTATGGCACGCCCAATCTACAGACCGTGATAACACTTAGGGATATGAAAAAGGGTGAGTTTGAGGTGCTTGCTCAGGTTTTGTCTCTGGATTTGTGTCAACAATGTGGGTGGAATGCTGGCGTGGCCTCATGGGTTGTGGATGGCTTTCCTTCTCTGAGGATTTGACCCGATCCCAAGAGTTTGGGTACATTCTGTGGGATGGGGGGAGTCTTTTCTGTTTTTTATTTTATTTTATTTTATATTTTATTTTATGGACCTCAAGTGTCCCAATAAAAGAGGGATTCCAGAGCAGAGTCCTTGGGAGGGACAACTGGATATCCCCACCTCTGTTTAAGTTTGGGGGCCTAGGGGCATGGCAAGTCCAATAGGCGGGCTCTTGATTCAGACACTGAGAGGCCTTCCTTGAGGACAGGGCTCATGCTGAGGTTCACAATGCCTATTTGTGCCCAACAAGGCCCTCAAGCAGGGGAAGTGCCTCATGGGCCACGCTAGATTCTTCCACACTGAACGTTGGAGAATATGCCAACCACAAGGTTTCCAGCCATGGCGAAGGAAGAGTTGTGGTTTCTGCATCACGTTCACCCCTGGACAGTGTTTGGAGTTTAGGTCTAGGTTCTGAAACCCGAAAACTGAGGTTGGAAGAGATGAAGACCTAAGGACCTGATGGGTCCAATGTGCTCAGTGTGCGGCCAGCTGTAGAGCGTAGGTCTGGAGGTGTGGGCTCATGCTGTGTCAGACAAGGCATTAGACAGGGTAGACTGCATATTTGGGGTGCAGTCGAGTGGCGTTCAGTTGATCCTTATTCGGGTTTCTAGGTAGCTCCATAAGGCAACGTTTTTCTTCTGGAGGGCAGGCAGTGTGCTGCATTATGGCCCCAGTATTGCCAATCTGTAGGGCTTTTGGGGCAGGGGTGTGAGGACGGTAGTCTGAGAACACAAGCTAGGCTTAGTTTTGGGGGTGAGTGCACAGAAGGCACACTCTGCAGAGCTGAATCAAGATCTCATGCACCTGAAGTCAGGGCGAATATCAGACGTTTGCTCAGGTCGGAGTTTCTGTCCATGATGGCCCCTTTATAAAGTGGAGCGTCTCAAGAGGCCATGTAGATTTTCCCACAATGGGAGTTGTGAGATGCTCCAGACTGCAAAGATTCCTTCTGTGGGACACTTGAGACCTGTTGGATGGCACTAGGATGTCCCATGTGGAACGACTCCAGAGTAGGGTTCTAAGGATGGATGCCTGGGCAGCCCGCCTCCCATTCTAGTTGTCTCCTAGCAACAAGGCAGGTTTGATCTGCAGGCCCTGGGGGAGAAACCAAGGGGGTTGAGTTGACATGGACTCTCCCGACAATAGATCATAATGTGGGTTTAAGTCCATGGAGACCTTGGAATGGGGCGCTTGATCCGGGGCCCTGATAGATTCTCCTAAACAGAGGTTTTTATAGAGCTCCAAAGAGTACATTTCCTATGTGGAGATGAGATTTTTCTGATGAGTGCCTCAGTAATCCCCCGTATTCTGGTATTGGAAACCAGGCCTCTGAGGAGAGATGCCTGGAAACAAAAGCAATGGATCTGATTAGAGCCTAAGTGCCTGTCCAGTTAAATCTTATTCTATGGGGATATCTGTCTCTGGGTCTGAGTGGAGGTAGTTTCCTAACTTGTGAAAGATCATCCCTGTTTGTCCTGGGCAGCCAACACTATTGGGATGGCCTCGGGGAGTTTGGAGGATTCTCCTAATCTATAGGGTTGTGGCCAAAGGAAATGGCAGAATTCCCCTGGAGAGGGAAGCCACAGTCCTGAGGTGTGTCTCCAGGGGCCCCAGCTTGGACGGTGTGTGGGCCAGGACTGTGGGGACAGAAGTCTGAAAACACAAACTCAGCTTAGGTTTGGGGATGTATGTATGAAGGCTCGATCTACAGACAGTAAGAATTTTCCGTGCTATGAACAAAGGGCGAGTATGTGGCGCTTGCTCAAGCTTTTGTCTCTGGATTTTGTGTCAACGGTGGCCGTGGAATGTCGGGGTGTCCTCAAGGGCCATGGACAATTCTTTCTCTGGTGATTTGGCCTGATCACAAGGGGTTGGGATCATTCTGTGGATGGGAAGAGTCCTTTCTGTATTTTTTTTTTTTACCTCAGGTGTTCCACCAAATAGGGATTCCAGAGTAGAGCCCTGAGTAGGGGTGACTAGACATCTCGAACTCTGGTTGAGATTGGGGGACTAGGGGCTTGGCAAGCCCCATATGTGGGCTGTTGTTCCAGTCACTAAGAGGCTTTACATGAGGATAGGGCTCACGCTGAGGGTCACAATGTGTGTTTGTGCAAATTGTGGCCCTCAGGGATAGGTGGGGCCTCATAGTCCATGCTGCTTTCTCCTACTATGAACAATGGACAACATGCCAACCACTAGGTTACTTGCCAAGGCGAAGGAGAAGTTCTGATTCTTGCATCACGTTCACTCCTGAGCAGTGAGTGGAGATAAGGCCTAGGTTCTGCAGGTGAAAACTGAGGTTGGGTAGAGATGATGGCCTAAAGCCATTGTGGGTGTGATATGCTCTGTGTACGGCCAGCTTTCTGGGTGTTGGACTGGAGGTCTGCCCTCAGGCTGTGTCAGACAGGGCTTTAGTGCACAGGCTAGACTGTATAGTTGGGGTATGGTCGCGTGGCATGCAGGTTGTTACTCATTTGGCGTTTCCGGTTAGCCCTATAGGGCAACATTTTTCTTCTGGAGGGCAGGCAGAGTGCTGCATTGTGTCTCCAGAATTGCCAAACTGGAGGGGTGTGGCCAGGATTGTGAGGAAGGAAGTCTGAAAACACAAGCTAGCACGAGTTTTTGGGCCAAGAGCATGGCAGGCCCACTCTGCAGAGGCTGAATCGAGATCTCCTGCAGGTGAGGTCAGGGCGAGTATCAGATGTTGCCTCAAGCTGGAGTTTGTGTCCATGACGGCCCCTTCCTGAAGGGGGTGGGGGCGTCATGAGGCCAGGGAGGTTTCCCTACGCTGGGAGTTGTGAGCTGCTCCAAACTTCAAAGTTTCCTTCTTCAGGACAGTCGAGTACTATTGGATGGTCCCTTGATGCCCCATACAAAAAGACTCGAGAGCAGGGGCCTAAGCATGGATGCCGAGACACGCCAACTCACCTTCCCATTGCCTGGTCGAGACAAGGCACGCTCAATCTGCGGGCTCTTGGGTGAGCTACCCAGAAGGCTGAGTTTAAATGGACTCTCCTGAGGATGAGTCATAATGTGGGTTGGTGGCCATGGAGACCTTGGAATGTGGCAGTAGCTAAGGGACTCTGCAGGATTCTCCAACCCGAAGGGCTTGACACAACTCCAACAAGGAAGCTTCCCATGTGGAGATGAGAGGTCTTCTGTCTGGTGCCTCAGGAAAGCCCCGTATGCTGGTCTTCGAACCCAGGCCTCTGAGGAGTGATACCTGGACACCAAAGCAAGAGTTCATAATAGGGCCTAGGGGCCTGTCTGGTTCAATCTTCTGTCTCTGTGGATATCTGTCTATGTGTCTGCATGGAGGTAGTAGTTGCTCATCTTGTGTCATAATGCCTGTATTTGTCCAGTGCGGCTTGTGGTAGTGGGATGTCCTTGGGGACCTTGAGGTTTCTACTATTTTGTAGAGTTGTGGCCAATGGAATGGGCAGTTTCTTAGTAGAGAGCAGGCACAGTTCTGTGGTGTGGCTCCAGAGACCCCAGCCTGGAGTCTGTGTGGGCCATGGCTGTGCAGACAGACATCCAAAAACCCTAACTCAGCTCAGGTTTGGGGCCGAGGTTACGGCAGGCCTGATCTACAGTCCATGAGGGGAGCTCCTCTGGATATGAAAGAAGGGTGAGAGGGAGGCAGTCGCTCAGGCTTTTGTCTCTGGATGTTTTGTCCACAGTGGCCGTTTAATGTAGGAGTTGCCTCATGGGTCGTAGAAGTCTCCCTCTCTGGTAGTTTGTCCAGCCCCCAAGAGTTTGAGGTCATTCTGTGGGAAGGGAAGTGTCCTGTTTTCTGCTTCATGTGTCCCACCAGTAGAGGGATTCTAGAGCATAGCAGTGGGTACTGACAACTGGAATACTCGCCCTCTGGTTAAGCCTGGGGGCCTATGGATATGACAAGCCCCATATGCAGGATCTTGGTCCAGCCACTGAGAGGCGTTACGTTAATACGGGACTCACGCTGCAGGTCACAATGTATGTCTGTGCCCTAGGCGGCCCTCAAGCACTGGCATGGCCTTTCGGACAATGCAGGTTTTCCCACATTGCTGAAGCCTGAAAACCGAGGTTGGGAAGAGATGACGACCTACAGCCATAGCGGGTCCTATGTGTCCAGGTTGGGGCCAGCTGTCTGGGTGTCGTTTGGGATGTCTTGTCTCAGGCTGTGCCAGACAGGGCATTAGTATACAGGGTAGGCTGTATAATTGCTTTACAATCGAGTGGCATGCATTAGAAAATCATTTGGGGTTTCTTATTAGCAGCATAGGGCAATGTTTTTCTTCTGGAGGGCAGGCAGAGTGCTGCATTGTGGCTTCGGAATTCCCAAACTGGAGGGCTTGTGGGCCAGGAGAGTGAGGACGGAAGTCTGAGAACACAAGCTAGGCTTAGGTTTCGGGGCAAGGACATGGCAGGCACACTCTGCAGAGCTGAATTGAGATCTCATGCGTCTGAAGTCAGGTCGAGGATCAGACTTTGGCTCAGGTTTGAGTTTCTGTCCATGTTGGTCTCTTCATGAAGGGGGGATATTATGAGCCCATGGGGGTTTTCCCACTATTGGAGTAGTGAGATGCTCCAAACCACAAGGATTCCTTCTGTGGGACAATTAAGATTTGTTGGATGGCTCCAGGACGTCTTATAAGGTATTTTTCCAGAACAGGGTTCTAAGTATGGATGCCTGGGCAGCCAGCCTCACATTCCAATTGTCTCCTAGCAACAAGAAACGTTTGATCTGCTGGCTTGGGGTAGCAACAGAGGGGGCTGAGTTGAAATGGACTTTCCTGAGGATGGTCTTAATGTTGGTTTGAGTCCATGGAGACCTTGGTATGGGGCAGTGGCACCAGGGCCCTGAAGGATTCTCCTAACCAGAGGTTATGACAAAGCTCCAATGAGCAAGTTTTCCATGGGGAGACGAGATTTGTTCTTATTGGTGCCTCAGGAAACCACCATATGCTGGTATTGGAAACGAGGCCTCTGAGGAGAGATGCCTGGAAACCAAAGCAATGGATCTGATTAGGGCCTAGGGGCCTGTCCGGTTCAATATTCTACTCTGGGGCATCTGTTGTCTGAGTGGAGGTAGTTGCTCAGCTGGTTTGAGATCACCCCTGTTTGTCCTGGGCGGCCTACACTATTGGGATGGCCTCGGTGACTTTGGAGGTTTTTCCTCATTTGCAAGGTTGTGGCCAATGGAATGGGAAGAATTCCCTTGAAAGGGAAGCACAGTCCTGAGGTGTGGCTCCAAGTACCCAAGTGTGGAGCGTGTGTGGTCCAGGGCTATTTGGACAAAAGTCTGAAAACACAAACTTCACTTAGGTTGTGGGATGAAGGTATGGCCGGCCCGATCTATAGACCGTGAGGAGAACTCTTCGGGATATGAACAAAGGGCGAATGTGAGGTGCTGGCTCATGCTTTTTTTTTTTTTTTTTTTTTTTTCTGGAATTGTGTCACCGATTGCCATGGAATGTCGGGGTGTCCTCATGGGCCATTGATGAGGCTCCCTTTCTGGGGATTTGACCCGATCCCAAGAGTTTGGGGTCATTCTGTGGGAAGGGAGGAGGCCTTTCTTGTTTTTTTGTTTATTTTTTTATTATTATTATTTTTTTTACCTAAGGTGGACCACCAAAAGAGGGATTCAAGAGCAGAGTCCTGGCGAGGGGCGACTGGACAACCAGACCTCTGGTTAACATTGGGACCTAAGAACATGGCAAGCCCCATATGTGGGCTCTTGGTCCAGACACTGAGAGGCCTTCCTTGAGGATAGGTCTCACACTGAGTTTCACAATGTGTTTTTGTGCCCAAGGAGCCCCTCATTCAGGGCGTGGCCTAATGTACCATGCTGGTTTCTCCTACACTGAACGTTGCACAATATGGCAACCACAAGTTTTCTGGCCATGGGGAAGAAGGAGTTCTAATTTCTGCCACACTTTCACTCCTGGACTGTGATTGGATTTAAGGTCTAGGTTCTGAAGCCTGAAAACTGAGGTTGGGAAGAGATGAAGACCTAAGGCCATGGTGTGTCTGATGTGCTCAGTGTTCGGCCAGCTGTTGAGTGTGGGTTGGGAGGTGCAGGCTCAGGCTGTGGCAGACAGGGAATTAGTGCCCAGGCTAGACTGTATCATTGGGGTGCAGTCGAGTTTCGTGCAGGATGGTACTCATTTGTGGTTACTGGGTAGCCCCAGAGGGCAACGTTTTTCTTCTGGAGGGAAGACACAGTGCCACATAGTGGCTCCAGAATTCCCAAACTGGAAGGCTTGTGGGCCAGGAGTGTGAGGAAAAAATTCTGAGAACACGAGCCAGACTTAGATTTCGGGGTGAGGGGACGGCAGGCACCCTCTGCAGAGATGATTCGAGATCCCGTATGCCTGAAGACAGAGCTAGGATCAGACGTTGGCTTACGTCGGAGTTTCTGTCCATGACGGCCCCTTCATGAAGGGGACGGTGTCACGAGGACATGGAGGTTTTCCCACGATGGGAATTGTGAGATGCTCCAAACCACAATGATTCCTTCTGTGGGACAGTCGAGACCTGTTGGATGGCTCCAGGACATCCCATAAGGAAGTTATTCAGAGCAGGGTTCTAAGGATGGATGCCTGGGCAGCCTGCCTCCCATTCCAGGTGTCTCATAGCGCCAAGGCAAGTTCGATCTGCTGGATCTAGGGGAGCAACCGAGGCGGGTGTTTTGAAATGGGTGAGTTGAGGATGGGTCATAATGTGCATTTGTGTCCATGTAGACCTTGGAATGGGGTGCTTGATCCGGGGCCTTGAGGGATGTTCATAACCGGAGGTTTTGATGGGTTCTAAAGAGTACGTTTCCTATGTATAGAAGAGAATTGTTTTGATGAGTGCCTAAGGAATCTCCCATATGCTGGTATTGGAAACCAGGACTCTGAGGAGAGATGACTGGAAACAAAAGCAATCGAGATGATTAGGGCATAGGTGCCTGTCCGGTTCAATCTCTTTCCTGAGGATACGTGTCTAAGGATCTGAGGGGATGTAGTTGCTCAGCTTGTGTCAGATCGCCCCTGTTTGTCCTGGGCAGCCTATAATATTGGGATGGCTTCGGGACTTTGGAGTTTCTCCTAATCTATAGGGTTGTGGCCAATGGAATGGGCAGAAATCCCCTGGAGAGGGCAGGCACAGTTCTGAGTTTGGCTCTAGGGGCCCAGCCTTGAGGCTGTGTGGGCCAGGCCTGTGGGGACAAAAGTCTGAAAACACAAACTCTGCTTAGGATTGGGGACATAGGTATGGCACGCCCAATCTACAGACCGTGATAACACTTAGGGATATGAAAAAGGGTGAGTTTGAGGTGCTTGCTCAGGTTTTGTCTCTGGATTTGTGTCAACAATGTGGGTGGAATGCTGGCGTGGCCTCATGGGTTGTGGATGGCTTTCCTTCTCTGAGGATTTGACCCGATCCCAAGAGTTTGGGTACATTCTGTGGGATGGGGGGAGTCTTTTCTGTTTTTTATTTTATTTTATTTTATATTTTATTTTATGGACCTCAAGTGTCCCAATAAAAGAGGGATTCCAGAGCAGAGTCCTTGGGAGGGACAACTGGATATCCCCACCTCTGTTTAAGTTTGGGGGCCTAGGGGCATGGCAAGTCCAATAGGCGGGCTCTTGATTCAGACACTGAGAGGCCTTCCTTGAGGACAGGGCTCATGCTGAGGTTCACAATGCCTATTTGTGCCCAACAAGGCCCTCAAGCAGGGGAAGTGCCTCATGGGCCACGCTAGATTCTTCCACACTGAACGTTGGAGAATATGCCAACCACAAGGTTTCCAGCCATGGCGAAGGAAGAGTTGTGGTTTCTGCATCACGTTCACCCCTGGACAGTGTTTGGAGTTTAGGTCTAGGTTCTGAAACCCGAAAACTGAGGTTGGAAGAGATGAAGACCTAAGGACCTGATGGGTCCAATGTGCTCAGTGTGCGGCCAGCTGTAGAGCGTAGGTCTGGAGGTGTGGGCTCATGCTGTGTCAGACAAGGCATTAGACAGGGTAGACTGCATATTTGGGGTGCAGTCGAGTGGCGTTCAGTTGATCCTTATTCGGGTTTCTAGGTAGCTCCATAAGGCAACGTTTTTCTTCTGGAGGGCAGGCAGTGTGCTGCATTATGGCCCCAGTATTGCCAATCTGTAGGGCTTTTGGGGCAGGGGTGTGAGGACGGTAGTCTGAGAACACAAGCTAGGCTTAGTTTTGGGGGTGAGTGCACAGAAGGCACACTCTGCAGAGCTGAATCAAGATCTCATGCACCTGAAGTCAGGGCGAATATCAGACGTTTGCTCAGGTCGGAGTTTCTGTCCATGATGGCCCCTTTATAAAGTGGAGCGTCTCAAGAGGCCATGTAGATTTTCCCACAATGGGAGTTGTGAGATGCTCCAGACTGCAAAGATTCCTTCTGTGGGACACTTGAGACCTGTTGGATGGCACTAGGATGTCCCATGTGGAACGACTCCAGAGTAGGGTTCTAAGGATGGATGCCTGGGCAGCCCGCCTCCCATTCTAGTTGTCTCCTAGCAACAAGGCAGGTTTGATCTGCAGGACCTGGGGGAGAAACCAAGGGGGTTGAGTTGACATGGACTCTCCCGACAATAGATCATAATGTGGGTTTAAGTCCATGGAGACCTTGGAATGGGGCGCTTGATCCGGGGCCCTGATAGATTCTCCTAAACAGAGGTTTTTATAGAGCTCCAAAGAGTACATTTCCTATGTGGAGATGAGATTTTTCTGATGAGTGCCTCAGTAATCCCCCGTATTCTGGTATTGGAAACCAGGCCTCTGAGGAGAGATGCCTGGAAACAAAAGCAATGGATCTGATTAGAGCGTAAGTGCCTGTCCAGTTAAATCTTATTCTATGGGGATATCTGTCTCTGGGTCTGAGTGGAGGTAGTTTCCTAACTTGTGAAAGATCATCCCTGTTTGTCCTGGGCAGCCAACACTATTGGGATGGCCTCGGGGAGTTTGGAGGATTCTCCTAATCTATAGGGTTGTGGCCAAAGGAAATGGCAGAATTCCCCTGGAGAGGGAAGCCACAGTCCTGAGGTGTGTCTCCAGGGGCCCCAGCTTGGACGGTGTGTGGGCCAGGACTGTGGGGACAGAAGTCTGAAAACACAAACTCAGCTTAGGTTTGGGGATGTATGTATGAAGGCTCGATCTACAGACAGTAAGAATTTTCCGTGCTATGAACAAAGGGCGAGTATGTGGCGCTTGCTCAAGCTTTTGTCTCTGGATTTTGTGTCAACGGTGGCCGTGGAATGTCGGGGTGTCCTCAAGGGCCATGGACAATTCTTTCTCTGGTGATTTGGCCTGATCCCAAGGGGTTGGGATCATTCTGTGGATGGGAAGAGTCCTTTCTGTATTTTTTTTTTTTACCTCAGGTGTTCCACCAAATAGGGATTCCAGAGTAGAGCCCTGAGTAGGGGTGACTAGACATCTCGAACTCTGGTTGAGATTGGGGGACTAGGGGCTTGGCAAGCCCCATATGTGGGCTGTTGTTCCAGTCACTAAGAGGCTTTACATGAGGATAGGGCTCACGCTGAGGGTCACAATGTGTGTTTGTGCAAATTGTGGCCCTCATGGATAGGTGGGGCCTCATAGTCCATGCTGCTTTCTCCTACTATGAACAATGGACAACATGCCAACCACTAGGTTACTTGCCAAGGCGAAGGAGAAGTTCTGATTCTTGCATCACGTTCACTCCTTAGCAGTGAGTGGAGATAAGGCCTAGGTTCTGCAGGTGAAAACTGAGGTTGGGTAGAGATGATGGCCTAAAGCCATTGTGGGTGTGATATGCTCTGTGTACGGCCAGCTTTCTGGGTGTTGGACTGGAGGTCTGCCCTCAGGCTGTGTCAGACAGGGCTTTAGTGCACAGGCTAGACTGTATAATTGGGGTATGGTCGCGTGGCATGCAGGTTGTTACTCATTTGGCGTTTCCGGTTAGCCCTATAGGGCAACATTTTTCTTCTGGAGGGCAGGCAGAGTGCTGCATTGTGTCTCCAGAATTGCCAAACTGGAGGGGTGTGGCCAGGATTGTGAGGAAGGAAGTCTGAAAACACAAGCTAGCACGAGTTTTTGGGCCAAGAGCATGGCAGGCCCACTCTGCAGAGGCTGAATCGAGATCTCCTGCAGGTGAGGTCAGGGCGAGTATCAGATGTTGCCTCAAGCTGGAGTTTGTGTCCATGACGGCCCCTTCCTGAAGGGGGTGGGGGCGTCATGAGGCCAGGGAGGTTTCCCTACGCTGGGAGTTGTGAGCTGCTCCAAACTTCAAAGTTTCCTTCTTCAGGACAGTCGAGTACTATTGGATGGTCCCTTGATGCCCCATACAAAAAGACTCGAGAGCAGGGGCCTAAGCATGGATGCCGAGACACGCCAACTCACCTTCCCATTGCCTGGTCGAGACAAGGCACGCTCAATCTGCGGGCTCTTGGGTGAGCTACCCTGAAGGCTGAGTTTAAATGGACTCTCCTGAGGATGAGTCATAATGTGGGTTGGTGGCCATGGAGACCTTGGAATGTGGCAGTAGCTAAGGGACTCTGCAGGATTCTCCAACCCGAAGGGCTTGACACAACTCCAACAAGGAAGCTTCCCATGTGGAGATGAGAGGTCTTCTGTCTGGTGCCTCAGGAAAGCCCCGTATGCTGGTCTTCGAACCCAGGCCTCTGAGGAGTGATACCTGGACACCAAAGCAAGAGTTCATAATAGGGCCTAGGGGCCTGTCTGGTTCAATCTTCTGTCTCTGCGGATATCTGTCTATGTGTCTGCATGGAGGTAGTAGTTGCTCAGCTTGTGTCATAATGCCCCTATTTGTCCAGTGCGGCTTGTGGTAGTGGGATGTCCTTGGGGACCTTGAGGTTTCTACTATTTTGTAGAGTTGTGGCCAATGGAATGGGCAGTTTCTTAGTAGAGAGCAGGCACAGTTCTGTGGTGTGGCTCCAGAGACCCCAGCCTGGAGTCTGTGTGGGCCATGGCTGTGCAGACAGACATCCAAAAACCCTAACTCAGCTCAGGTTTGGGGCCGAGGTTACGGCAGGCCTGATCTACAGTCCATGAGGGGAGCTCCTCTGGATATGAAAGAAGGGTGAGAGGTAGGCAGTCGCTCAGGCTTTTGTCTCTGGATGTTTTGTCCACAGTGGCCGTTTAATGTAGGAGTTGCCTCATGGGTCATAGAAGTCTCCCTCTCTGGTAGTTTGTCCAGCCCCCAAGAGTTTGAGGTCATTCTGTGGGAAGGGAAGTGTCCTGTTTTCTGCTTCATGTGTCCCACCAGTACAGGGATTCTAGAGCATAGCAGTGGGTACTGACAACTGGAATACTCGCCCTCTGGTTAAGCCTGGGGGCCTATGGATATGACAAGCCCCATATGCAGGATCTTGGTCCAGCCACTGAGAGGCGTTACGTTAATACGGGACTCACGCTGCAGGTCACAATGTATGTCTGTGCCCTAGGCGGCCCTCAAGCACTGGCATGGCCTTTCGGACAATGCAGGTTTTCCCACATTGCTGAAGCCTGAAAACCGAGGTTGGGAAGAGATGACGACCTACAGCCATAGCGGGTCCTATGTGTCCAGGTTGGGGCCAGCTGTCTGGGTGTCGTTTGGGATGTCTTGTCTCAGGCTGTGCCAGACAGGGCATTAGAATACAGGGTGGGCTGTATAATTGCTTTACAATCGAGTGGCATGCATTAGAAAATCATTTGGGGTTTCTTATTAGCAGCATAGGGCAAAGTTTTTCTTCTGGAGGGCAGGCAGAGTGCTGCATTGTGGCTTCGGAATTCCCAAACTGGAGGGCTTGTGGGCCAGGAGAGTGAGGACGGAAGTCTGAGAACACAAGCTAGGCTTAGGTTTCGGGGCAAGGACATGGCAGGCACACTCTGCAGAGCTGAATTGAGATTTCATGCGTCTGAAGTCAGGTCCAGCTTCAGAGTTTGGCTCAGGTTTGAGTTTCTGTCCATGTGGGCCCCTTCAGGAAGGGGGGGCATTATGAGGCCATGGGGGTTTTCCCACTATTGGAGTTGTGAGATGCTCCACACCACAAGGATTCCTTCTGTGGGACAATTAAGATTTGTTGGATGGCTCCAGGACGTCTTATAAGGTATTTTTCCAGAACAGGGTTCTAAGTATGGATGCCTGGGCAGCCAGCCTCACATTCCAATTGTCTCCTAGCAACAAGAAACGTTTGATCTGCTGGCTTGGGGTAGCAACAGAGGGGGCTGAGTTGAAATGGACTTTCCTGAGGATGGTCTTAATGTTGGTTTGAGTCCATGGAGACCTTGGTATGGGGCAGTGGCACCAGGGCCCTGAAGGATTCTCCTAACCAGAGGTTATGACAAAGCTCCAATGAGCAAGTTTTCCATGGGGAGACGAGATTTGTTCTTATTGGTGCCTCAGGAAACCACCATATGCTGGTATTGGAAACGAGGCCTCTGAGGAGAGATGCCTGGAAACCAAAGCAATGGATCTGATTAGGGCCTAGGGGCCTGTCCGGTTCAATATTCTTCTCTGGGGCATCTGTTGTCTGAGTGGAGGTAGTTGCTCAGCTGGTTTGAGATCACCCCTGTTTGTCCTGGGCGGCCTACACTATTGGGATGGCCTCGGTGACTTTGGAGGTTTTTCCTCATTTGCAAGGTTGTGGCCAATGGAATGGGAAGAATTCCCTTGAAAGGGAAGCACAGTCCTGAGGTGTGGCTCCAGGGACCCAAGTGTGGAGCGTGTGTGGTCCAGGGCTATTTGGACAAAAGTCTGAAAACACAAACTCCACTTAGGTTGTGGGATGAAGGTATGGCCGGCCCGATCTATAGACCGTGAGGAGAACTCTTCGGGATATGAACAAAGGGCGAATGTGAGGTGCTGGCTCATGCTTTTTTTTTTTTTTTTTTTTTCTGGAATTGTGTCACCGATTGCCATGGAATGTCGGGGTGTCCTCATGGGCCATTGATGAGGCTCTCTTTCTGGGGATTTGACCCGATCCCAAGAGTTTGGGGTCATTCTGTGGGAAGGGAGGAGGCCTTTCTTGTTTTTTTGTTTATTTTTTTATTATTATTATTTTTTTTACCTAAGGTGGACCACCAAAAGAGGGATTCAAGAGCAGAGTCCTGGCGAGGGGCGACTGGACAACCAGACCTCTGGTTAACATTGGGACCTAAGAACATGGCAAGCCCCATATGTGGGCTCTTGGTCCAGACACTGAGAGGCCTTCCTTGAGGATAGGTCTCACACTGAGTTTCACAATGTGTTTTTGTGCCCAAGGAGCCCCTCATTCAGGGCGTGGCCTAATGTACCATGCTGGTTTCTCCTACACTGAACGTTGCACAATATGGCAACCACAAGTTTTCTGGCCATGGGGAAGAAGGAGTTCTAATTTCTGCCACACTTTCACTCCTGGACTGTGATTGGATTTAAGGTCTAGGTTCTGAAGCCTGAAAACTGAGGTTGGGAAGAGATGAAGACCTAAGGCCATGGTGTGTCTGATGTGCTCAGTGTTCGGCCAGCTGTTGAGTGTGGGTTGGGAGGTGCAGGCTCAGGCTGTGGCAGACAGGGAATTAGTGCCCAGGCTAGACTGTATCATTGGGATGCAGTCGAGTTTCGTGCAGGATGGTACTCATTTGTGGTTACTGGGTAGCCCCAGAGGGCAACGTTTTTCTTCTGGAGGGAAGACACAGTGCCACATAGTGGCTCCAGAATTCCCAAACTGGAAGGCTTGTGGGCCAGGAGTGTGAGGAAAAAATTCTGAGAACACGAGCCAGACTTAGATTTCGGGGTGAGGGGACGGCAGGCACCCTCTGCAGAGATGATTCGAGATCCCGTATGCCTGAAGACAGAGCTAGGATCAGACGTTGGCTTACGTCGGAGTTTCTGTCCATGACGGCCCCTTCATGAAGGGGACGGTGTCACGAGGACATGGAGGTTTTCCCACGATGGGAATTGTGAGATGCTCCAAACCACAATGATTCCTTCTGTGGGACAGTCGAGACCTGTTGGATGGCTCCAGGACATCCCATAAGGAAGTTATTCAGAGCAGGGTTCTAAGGATGGATGCCTGGGCAGCCTGCCTCCCATTCCAGGTGTCTCATAGCGCCAAGGCAAGTTCGATCTGCTGGATCTAGGGGAGCAACCGAGGCGGGTGTTTTGAAATGGGTGAGTTGAGGATGGGTCATAATGTGCATTTGTGTCCATGTAGACCTTGGAATGGGGTGCTTGATCCGGGGCCTTGAGGGATGTTCATAACCGGAGGTTTTGATGGGTTCTAAAGAGTACGTTTCCTATGTATAGAAGAGAATTGTTTTGATGAGTGCCTAAGGAATCTCCCATATGCTGGTATTGGAAACCAGGACTCTGAGGAGAGATGACTGGAAACAAAAGCAATCGAGATGATTAGGGCATAGGTGCCTGTCCGGTTCAATCTCTTTCCTGAGGATACGTGTCTAAGGATCTGAGGGGATGTAGTTGCTCAGCTTGTGTCAGATCGCCCCTGTTTGTCCTGGGCAGCCTATAATATTGGGATGGCTTCGGGACTTTGGAGTTTCTCCTAATCTATAGGGTTGTGGCCAATGGAATGGGCAGAAATCCCCTGGAGAGGGCAGGCACAGTTCTGAGTTTGGCTCTAGGGGCCCAGCCTTGAGGCTGTGTGGGCCAGGCCTGTGGGGACAAAAGTCTGAAAACACAAACTCTGCTTAGGATTGGGGACATAGGTATGGCACGCCCAATCTACAGACCGTGATAACACTTAGGGATATGAAAAAGGGTGAGTTTGAGGTGCTTGCTCAGGTTTTGTCTCTGGATTTGTGTCAACAATGTGGGTGGAATGCTGGCGTGGCCTCATGGGTTGTGGATGGCTTTCCTTCTCTGAGGATTTGACCCGATCCCAAGAGTTTGGGTACATTCTGTGGGATGGGGGGAGTCTTTTCTGTTTTTTATTTTATTTTATTTTATATTTTATTTTATGGACCTCAAGTGTCCCAATAAAAGAGGGATTCCAGAGCAGAGTCCTTGGGAGAGACAACTGGATATCCCCACCTCTGTTTAAGTTTGGGGGCCTAGGGGCATGGCAAGTCCAATAGGCGGGCTCTTGATTCAGACACTGAGAGGCCTTCCTTGAGGACAGGGCTCATGCTGAGGTTCACAATGCCTATTTGTGCCCAACAAGGCCCTCAAGCAGGGGAAGTGCCTCATGGGCCACGCTAGATTCTTCCACACTGAACGTTGGAGAATATGCCAACCACAAGGTTTCCAGCCATGGCGAAGGAAGAGTTGTGGTTTCTGCATCACGTTCACCCCTGGACAGTGTTTGGAGTTTAGGTCTAGGTTCTGAAACCCGAAAAATGAGGTTGGGAAGGGATGAAGACCTAAGGACCTGATGGGTCCAATGAGCTCAGTGTGCGGCCAGCTGTAGAGCGTAGGTCTGGAGGTGTGGGCTCATGCTGTGTCAGACAAGGCATTAGACAGGGTAGACTGCATATTTGGGGTGCAGTCGAGTGGCGTTCAGTTGATCCTTATTCGGGTTTCTAGGTAGCTCCATAAGGCAACGTTTTTCTTCTGGAGGGCAGGCAGTGTGCTGCATTATGGCCCCAGTATTGCCAATCTGTAGGGCTTTTGGGGCAGGGGTGTGAGGACGGTAGTCTGAGAACACAAGCTAGGCTTAGTTTTGGGGGTGAGTGCACAGAAGGCACACTCTGCAGAGCTGAATCAAGATCTCATGCACCTGAAGTCAGGGCGTATATCAGACGTTTGCTCAGGTTGGAGATTCTGTCCATGATGGCCCCTTTATAAAGTGGAGCGTCTCAAGAGGCCATGTAGATTTTCCCACAATGGGAGTTGTGAGATGCTCCAGACTGCAAAGATTCCTTCTGTGGGACACTTGAGACCTGTTGGATGGCACTAGGATGTCCCATGTGGAACGACTCCAGAGTAGGGTTCTAAGGATGGATGCCTGGGCAGCCCGCCTCCCATTCTAGTTGTCTCCTAGCAACAAGGCAGGTTTGATCTGCAGGCCCTGGGGGAGAAACCAAGGGGGTTGAGTTGACATGGACTCTTCCGACAATAGATCATAATGTGGGTTTAAGTCCATGGAGACCTTGGAATGGGGCGCTTGATCCGGGGCCCTGAAAGATTCTCCTAAACAGAGGTTTTTATAGAGCTCCAAAGAGTACATTTCCTATGTGGAGATGAGATTTTTCTGATGAGTGCCTCAGTAATCCCCCGTATTCTGGTATTGGAAACCAGGCCTCTGAGGAGAGATGCCTGGAAACAAAAGCAATGGATCTGATTAGAGCCTAAGTGCCTGTCCAGTTCAATCTTATTCTATGGGGATATCTGTCTCTGGGTCTGAGTGGAGGTAGTTTCCTAACTTGTGAAAGATCTTCCCTGTTTGTCCTGGGCAGCCAACACTATTGGGATGGCCTCGGGGAGTTTGGAGGATTCTCCTAATCTATAGGGTTGTGGCCAATGGAAATGGCAGAATTCCCCTGGAGAGGGAAGCCACAGTCCTGAGGTGTGTCTCCAGGGGCCCCAGCTTGGACGGTGTGTGGGCCAGGACTGTGGGGACAGAAGTCTGAAAACACAAACTCAGCTTAGGTTTGGGGATGTATGTATGAAGGCTCGATCTACAGACAGTAAGAATTTTCCGTGCTATGAACAAAGGGCGAGTATGTGGCGCTTGCTCAAGCTTTTGTCTCTGGATTTTGTGTCAACGGTGGCCGTGGAATGTCGGGGTGTCCTCAAGGGCCATGGACAATTCTTTCTCTGGTGATTTGGCCTGATCCCAAGGGGTTGGGATCATTCTGTGGATGGGAAGAGTCCTTTCTGTATTTTTTTTTTTTACCTCAGGTGTTCCACCAAATAGGGATTCCAGAGTAGAGCCCTGAGTAGGGGTGACTAGACATCTCGAACTCTGGTTGAGATTGGGGGACTAGGGGCTTGGCAAGCCCCATATGTGGGCTGTTGTTCCAGTCACTAAGAGGCTTTACATGAGGATAGGGCTCACGCTGAGGGTCACAATGTGTGTTTGTGCAAATTGTGGCCCTCATGGATAGGTGGGGCCTCATAGTCCATGCTGCTTTCTCCTACTATGAACAATGGACAACATGCCAACCACTAGGTTACTTGCCAAGGCGAAGGAGAAGTTCTGATTCTTGCATCACGTTCACTCCTTAGCAGTGAGTGGAGATAAGGCCTAGGTTCTGCAGGTGAAAACTGAGGTTGGGTAGAGATGATGGCCTAAAGCCATTGTGGGTGTGATATGCTCTGTGTACGGCCAGCTTTCTGGGTGTTGGACTGGAGGTCTGCCCTCAGGCTGTGTCAGACAGGGCTTTAGTGCACAGGCTAGACTGTATAATTGGGGTATGGTCGCGTGGCATGCAGGTTGTTACTCATTTGGCGTTTCCGGTTAGCCCTATAGGGCAACATTTTTCTTCTGGAGGGCAGGCAGAGTGCTGCATTGTGTCTCCAGAATTGCCAAACTGGAGGGCTGTGGCCAGGATTGTGAGGAAGGAAGTCTGAAAACACAAGCTAGCACGAGTTTTGGGGCCAAGAGCATGACAGGCCCACTCTGCAGAGGCTGAATCGAGATCTCCTGCAGGTGAGGTCAGGGCGAGTATCAGATGTTGCCTCAAGCTGGAGTTTGTGTCCATGACAGCCCCTTCCTGAAGGGGGTGGGGGCGTCATGAGGCCAGGGAGGTTTCCCTACGCTGGGAGTTGTGAGCTGCTCCGAACTTCAAAGTTTCCTTCTTCAGGACAGTCGAGTACTATTGGATGGTCCCTTGATGCCCCATACAGAATGACTCGAGAGCAGGGGCCTAAGCATGGATGCCGAGACACGCCAACTCACCTTCCCATTGCCTGGTCGAGACAAGGCACGCTCAATCTGCGGGCTCTTGGGTGAGCTACCCAGAAGGCTGAGTTTAAATGGACTCTCCTGAGGATGAGTCATAATGTGGGTTGGTGGCCATGGAGACCTTGGAATGTGGCAGTAGCTAAGGGACTCTGCAGGATTCTCCAACCCGAAGGGCTTGACACAACTCCAACAAGGAAGCTTCCCATGTGGAGATGAGAGGTCTTCTGTCTGGTGCCTCAGGAAAGCCCCGTATGCTGGTCTTCGAACCCAGGCCTCTGAGGAGTGATACCTGGACACCAAAGCAAGAGTTCATAATAGGGCCTAGGGGCCTGTCTGGTTCAATCTTCTGTCTCTGCGGATATCTGTCTGTGTGTCTGCATGGAGGTAGTAGTTGCTCAGCTTGTGTCATAATGCCCCTATTTGTCCAGTGCGGCTTGCGGTAGTGGGATGTCCTTGGGGACCTTGAGGTTTCTACTATTTTGGAGAGTTGTGGCCAATGGAATGGGCAGTTTCTTAGGAGAGAGCAGGCACAGTTCTGTGGTGTGGCTCCAGAGACCCCAGCCTGGAGGCTGTGTGGGCCATGGCTGTGCAGACAGACATCCAAAAACCCTAACTCAGCTCAGGTTTGGGGCCGAGGTTACGGCAGGCCTGATCTACAGCCCATGAGGGGAGCTCCTCTGGATATGAAAGAAGGGTGAGAGGGAGGTAGTCGCTCAGGCTTTTGTCTCTGGATGTTTTGTCCACAGTGGCCGTTTAATGTAGGAGTTGCCTCATGGGTCGTAGAAGTCTCCCTCTCTGGTAGTTTGTCCAGCCCCCAAGAGTTTGGGGTCATTCTGTGGGAAGGGAAGTGTCCTGTTTTCTGCTTCATGTGTCCCCCAGTAGAGGGATTCTAGAGCATAGCAGTGGGTACTGACAACTGGAATACTCGCCCTCTGGTTAAGCCTGGGGGCCTATGGATATGACAAGCCCCATATGCAGGATCTTGGTCCAGCCACTGAGAGGCGTCACTTTAATACAGGACTCACGCTGCAGGTCACAATGCATGTCTGTGCCCTAGGCGGCCCTCAAGCACTGGCGTGGCCTTTCGGACAATGTAGGTTTTCCCACATAGAACGTTGGACAACGTGCCAACCACAAGGTTTCTGGCCATGGGGAAGGAGGAATTCTAATTTCTGCATCACGTTCACCCCTGGGCTGTGATTGGATATAAGGTCTAGGTTCTGAAGCCTGAAAACCGAGGTTGGGAAGAGATGACGACCTACAGCCATAGCGGGTCCTATGTGTCCAGGTTGGGGCCAGCTGTCTGGGTGTCGTTTGGGAAGTCTTGTCTCAGGCTGTGCCAGACAGGGCATTAGAATACAGGGTGGGCTGTATAATTGCTTTAAAATCGAGTGGCATGCATTAGAAAATCATTTGGGGTTTCTTATTACCATCATAGGGCAAAGTTTTTCTTCTGGAGGGCAGGCAGAGTGCTGCATTGTGGCTTCGGAATTCCCAAACTGGAGGGCTTGTGGGCCAGGAGAGTGAGGACGGAAGTCTGAGAACACAAGCTAGGCTTAGGTTTCGGGGCAAGGACATGGCAGGCACACTCTGCAGAGATGAATTGAGATCTCATGCGTCTGAAGTCAGGTCGAGGTTCAGACTTTGGCTCAGGTTTGAGTTTCTGTCCATGTTGGCCCCTTCAGTAAGGGGGGGCATTATGAAGCCATGGGGGTTTTCCCACTATTGGAGTTGTAAGATGCTCCAAACCGCAAGGATTCCTTCTGTGGGACAATTAAGATTTGTTGGATGGCTCCAGGACGTCTTATAAGGTATTTTTCCAGAACAGGGTTCTAAGTATGGATGCCTGGGCAGCCAGCCTCACATTCCAATTGTCTCCTAGCAACAAGCAACGTTTGATCTGCTGTCTTGGGGTAGCAACAGAGGGGGCTGAGTTGAAATGGACTTTCCTGAGAATGGTCTTAACGTTGGTTTGAGTCCATGGAGACCTTGGTATGGGGCAGTGGCACCAGGGCCCTGAAGGATTCTCCTAACCAGAGGTTATGACAAAGCTCCAATGAGCAAGTTTTCCATGGGGAGACGAGATTTGTTTTTAATGGTGCCTCAGGAAACCACCATATGCTGGTATTGGAAACGAGGCCTCTGAGGAGAGATGCCTGGAAACCAAAGCAATGGATCTGATTAGGGCCTAGGGGCCTGTCCGGTTCAATATTCTTCTCTGGGGACATCTGTTGTCTGAGTGGAGGTAGTTGCT
The DNA here is from genome assembly GCF_964662115.1 of Mustela nivalis. Taxonomy (NCBI): domain Eukaryota; kingdom Metazoa; phylum Chordata; class Mammalia; order Carnivora; family Mustelidae; genus Mustela; species Mustela nivalis. The sequence continues at coordinate 87,492 of NW_028135630.1, forward strand.
CAGCTGGGTTGAGATCACCCCTGTTTGTCCTGGGCGGCCTACACTATTGGGATGGCCTCGGTGACTTTGGAGGTTTTTCCTCATTTGCAAGGTTGTGGCCAATGGAATGGGAAGAATTCCCTTGAAAGGGAAGCACAGTCCTGAGGTGTGGCTCCAAGTACCCAAGTGTGGAGCGTGTGTGGTCCAGGGCTATTTGGACAAAAGTCTGAAAACACAAACTCCACTTAGGTTGGGGGATGTAGGTATGGCCGGCCCGATCTATAGACCGTGAGGAGAACTCTTCGGGATATGAACAAAGGGCGATGTGAGATGCTTGCTCATGCTTTTTTTTTTTTTTTTTTCTGGAAATGTGTCACCGATTGCCATGGAATGTCGGGGTGTCCTCATGGGCCATCGATGAGGCTCCCTTTCTGGGGATTTGACCTGATCCCAAGAGTTTGAGGTCATTCTGTGGGAAGGGAGGAGGCCTTTCTGTTTTTTTGTTTATTTTTTTTTGTTTTTGTTTTTGTTTTTGTTTTTTTACCTCAGGTGGACCACCAAAAGAGGGATTCCAGAGCAGAGTCGTGGGTTGGGGCAACTGGACAACCAGACCTCTGGTTAACATTGGGACCTAAGAACATGGCAAGCCCCATATGTGGGCTCTTGGTCCAGACACTGAGAGGCTTTCCTTGAGGATAGGTCTCACACTGAGTTTCACAATGTGTTTTTGTGCCCAAGGAGCCCCTCAAGTCAGGGCGTGGCCTAATGTACCATGCTGGTTTCTCCTACACTGAACGTTGCACAATATGGCAACCACAAGTTTTCTGGCCATGGGGAAGAAGGAGTTCTAATTTCTGCCACACTTTCACTCCTGGACTGTGATTGGATTTAAGGTCTAGGTTCTGAAGCCTGAAAACTGAGGTTGGGAAGAGATGAAGACCTAAGGCCATGGTGTGTCTGATGTGCTCAGTGTTCGGCCAGCTGTTGAGTGTGGGTTGGGAGGTGCAGGCTCAGGCTGTGGCTGACAGGGAATTAGTGCCCAGGCTAGACTGTATCATTGGGGTGCAGTCGAGTTTCGTGCAGGATGGTACTCATTTGTGGTTACTGGGTAGCCCCAGAGGGCAACGTTTTTCTTCTGGAGGGAAGACACAGTGCCACATAGTGGCTCCAGAATTCCCAAACTGGAAGGCTTGTGGGCCAGGAGTGTGAGGAAAAAATTCTGAGAACACAAGCCAGACTTAGATTTCGGGGTGAGGGGACGGCAGGCACCCTCTGCAGAGATGATTTGATATCCTGTATACCTGAAGACAGAGCTAGGATCAGACGTTGGCTTAGGTCGAAGTTTCTGTCCATGACGGCCCCTTCATGAAGGGGACGGTGTCACGAGGACATGGAGGTTTTCCCATGATGGGAATTGTGAGATGCTCCAAACCGCAATGATTCCTTCTGTGGGACAGTCGAGACCTGTTGGATGGCTCCAGGACATCCCATAAGGAAGTTATCCAGAGCAGGGTTCTAAGGATGGATGCCTGGGCAGCCTGCCTCCCATTCCGGGTGTCTCATAGAGCCAAGGCAAGTTCGATCTGCTGGATCTACGGGAGCATCCGAGGCGGGTGTGTTGAAATGGGTGAGTTGAGGATGGGTCATAATGTGCATTTGTGTCCATGTAGACCTTGGAATGGGGTGCTTGAACCGGGGCCTTGAGGGATGTTCATAACAGGAGGTTTTGATGGAGTTCTAAAGAGTATGTTTCCTATGTAGAGAGGAGAATTGTTTTGATGAGTGCCTAAGGAATCTCCCATATGCTGGTATTGGAAACCAGGCCTCTGAGGAGAGATGACTGGAATCAAAAGCAATGGATCTGATTAGGGCCTAAGTGCCTGTCCAGTTCAATCTTATTCTATGGGGATATCTGTCTCTGGGTCTGAGTGGAGGTAGTTTCCTAAGTTGTGAAAGATCATCCCAGTGTGTCCTGGGCAGCCAACACTATTCGGATGGCCTCGGGGAGTTCGGAGGATTCTCCTAATCTATTGGGTTGTGGACAATGGAAATGGCAGAATTCCCCTGGAGAGGGAAGCCACAGTCCTGAGGTGTGGCTCCAGGGGCCCCAGCTTGGATGGTGTGTGGGCCAGGCCTGTGGGGACAGAAGTCTGAAAACACAAACTCAGCTTAGGTTTGGGGATGTATGTATGAAGGCTCGATCTACAGAACGTGAGAATTTTCCGGGCTATGAACAAAGGGCGAGTATGTGGCGATTGCTCAGGCTTTTGTCTCTGGATTTTGTGTCAACGGTGGCCGTGGAATGTCGGGATGTCCTCAAGGGCCATGGACAATTCTTTCTCTGGTGATATGGCCTGATCCCAAGGGGTTGGGATCATTCTGTGGATGGGAAGAGTCCTTTCTGTATTTTTTTTTTTTACCTCAGGTGTCCCACCAAAATGGGATTCCAGAGTAGAGACCTGAGTAGGGGTGACTAGTCATCTCGAACTCTGGTTGAGATTGGGGGACTAGAGGCTTGGCAAGCCCCATATGTGGGCTGTTGTTCCAGTCACTAAGAGGCTTTACATGAGGATAGGGCTCACGCTGAGGGTCACAATGTGTGTTTGTGCATATTGTGGCCCTCAGGGTTAGGTGGGGCCTCATAGTCCATGCTGCTTTCTCCTACAATAAACATTGGACAACATGCCAACCACTAGGTTACTTGCCAAGGCGAAGGAGAAGTTCTGATTCTTGCATCACATTCATTCCAGAGCAGTGAGTGGAGATAAGGTCTAGGTTCTGAAGGTGAAAACTGAGGTTGGGTAGAGATGATGGCCTAAAGCCATTGCGGGTGTGATATGCTCTGTGTACGGCCAGCTTTCTGGGTGTTGGACTGGAGGTCTGCCCTCAGGCTGTGTCAGACAGGGCTTTAGTGCACAGGCTAGACTGTATAATTGGGGTATGGTCGAGTGGCATGCAGGTTGTTACTCATTTGGCGTTTCCGGTTAGCCCTATAGGGCAACATTTTTCTTCTGGAGGGCAGGCAGAGTGCTGCATTGCGTCTCCGGAATTGCCAAACTGGAGGGGTGTGGCCAGGATTGTGAGGAAGGAAGTCTGAAAACACAAGCTAGCACGAGTTTTGGGGCCAAGAGCATGGCAGGCCCACTCTGCAGAGGCTGAATCGAGATCTCCTGCAGGTGAGGTCAGGGCGAGTATCAGATGTTGCCTCAAGCTGGAGTTTGTGTCCATGACGGCCCCTTCCTGAAGGGGGTGGGGGCGTCATGAGGCCAGGGAAGTTTCCCTACGCTGGGAATTGTGAGCTGCTCCAAACTTCAAAGTTTCCTTCTTCAGGACAGTCGAGAACTATTGGATGGTTCCAGGATGCCCCATACAGAAAGACTCGAGAGCAGGGGCCTAAGCATGGATGCCGAGAAACGCCAACTCACCTTCCCATTGCCTGGTCGAGAGAAGGCACGCTCAATCTGTGGGCTCTTGGGTGAGCTACCCAGAAGGCTGAGTTTAAATGGACTCTCCTGAGGATGAGTCATAATGTGGGTTGGTGGCCATGGAGACTTTGGAATGTGGCAGTAGCTAAGGGACTCTGCAGGATTCTCCAACCCGAAGGGCTTGACACAACTCCAACAAGGAAGCTTCCCATGTGGAGATGAGAGGTCTTCTGTCTGGTGCCTCAGGAAAGCCCCGTATGCTGGTCTTCGAACCCAGGCCTCTGAGGAGTGATACCTGGACACCAAAGCAAGAGTTCATAATAGGGCCTAGGGGCCTGTCTGGTTCAATCTTCTGTCTCTGCGGATATCTGTCTGTGTGTCTGCATGGAGGTAGTAGTTGCTCAGCTTGTGTCATAATGCCCCTATTTGTCCAGTGCGGCTTGCGGTAGTGGGATGTCCTTGGGGACCTTGAGGTTTCTACTATTTTGTAGTGTTGTGGCCAATGGAATGTGCAGTTTCTTAGGAGAGAGCAGGCACAGTTCTGTGGTGTGGCTCCAGAGACCCCAGCCTGGAGGCTGTGTGGGCCATGGCTGTGCAGACAGACATCCAAAAACCCTAACTCAGCTCAGGTTTGGGGCCGAGGTTACGGCAGGCCTGATCTACAGCCCATGAGGGGAGCTCCTCTGGATATGAAAGAAGGGTGAGAGGGAGGCAGTCGCTCAGGCTTTTGTCTCTGGATGTTTTGTCCACAATGTCCGTTTAATGTAGGAGTTGCCTCATGGGTCGTAGAAGTCTCCCTCTCTGGTAGTTTGTCCAGCCGCCAAGTGTTTGGGGTCATTCTGTGGGAAGGGAAGTGTCCGGTTTTCTGCCTCATGTGTCCCCTCAGTAGAGGGATTCTAGAGCATAGCAGTGGGTACTGACAACTGGAATACTCGCCCTCTGGTTAAGGCTGGGGGCCTATGGATATGACAAGCCCCATATGCAGGATCTTGGTCCAGCCACTGAGAGGCGTTACTTTAATACGGGACTCACGCTGCAGGTCACAATGCATGTCTGTGCCCTAGGCGGCCCTCAAGCACTGGCGTGGCCTTTCGGACAATGTAGGTTTTCCCACATAGAACGTTGGACAACATGTCAACCACAAGGTTTCTGGCCATGGGGAAGGAGGAATTCTAATTTCTGCATCACGTTCACCCCTGGGCAGTGATTGGAGATAAGGTCTAGGTTCTGAAACCTGAAAACCGAGGTTGGGAAGAGATGACGACCTACAGCCATAGCGGGTCCTATGTGTCCAGGTTGGGCCCAGCTGTCTGGGTGTCGTTTGGGATGTCTTGTCTCAGGCTGTGCCAGACAGGGCATTAGAATACAGGGTGGGCTGTATAATTGCTTTACAATCGAGTGGCATGCATTAGAAAATCATTTGGGGTTTCTTATTAGCAGCATAGGGCAAAGTTTTTCTTCTGGAGGGCAGGCAGAGTGCTGCATTGTGGCTTCGGAATTCCCAAACTGGAGGGCTTGTGGGCCAGGAGAGTGAGGACGGAAGTCTGAGAACACAAGCTAGGCTTAGGTTTCGGGGCAAGGACATGGCAGGCACACTCTGCAGAGCTGAATTGAGATTTCATGCGTCTGAAGTCAGGTCCAGCTTCAGACTTTGGCTCAGGTTTGAATTTCTGTCCATGTGGGCCCCTTCAGGAAGGGGGGGCATTATGAGGCCATGGGGGTTTTCCCACTATTGGAGTTGTGAGATGCTCCACACCACAAGGATTCCTTCTGTGGGACAATTAAGATTTGTTGGATGGCTCCAGGACGTCTTATAAGGTATTTTTCCAGAACAGGGTTCTAAGTATGGAAGCCAGGGTAGCCAGCCTCACATTCCAATTGTCTCCTAGCAACAAGCAAGGTTTGATCTGCTGTCTTGGGGTAGTATCAGAGGGGGCTGAGTTGAAATGGACCTTCCTGAGAATGGTCTTAACGTTGGTTTGAGTCCATGGAGACCTTGGTATGGGGCAGTGGCACCAGGGCCCTGAAGGATTCTCCTAACCAGAGGTTATGACAAAGCTCCAATGAGCAAGTTTTCCATGGGGAGACGAGATTTGTTTTTAATGGTGCCTCAGGAAACCACCATATGCTGGTATTGGAAATGAGGCCTCTGAGGAGAGATGCCTGGAAACCAAAGCAATGGATCTGATTAGGGCCTAGGGGCCTGTCCGGTTCAATATTCTTCTCTGGGGACATCTGTTGTCTGAGTGGAGGTAGTTACTCAGCTGGTTTGAGATCACCCCTGTTTGTCCTGGGCGGCCTACACTATTGGGATGGCCTCGGTGACTTTGGAGGTTTTTCCTCATTTGCAAGGTTGTGGCCAATGGAATGGGAAGAATTCCCTTGAAAGGGAAGCACAGTCCTGAGGTGTGGCTCCAAGGACCCAAGTGTGGAGCGTGTGTGGTCCAGGGCTATTTGGACAAAAGTCTGAAAACACAAACTCCACTTAGGTTGGGGGATGTAGGTATGGCCGGCCCGATCTATAGACCGTGAGGAGAACTCTTCGGGATATGAACAAAGGGCGATGTGAGATGCTTGCTCATGCTTTTTTTTTTTTTTTTTTTCTGGAAATGTGTCACCGATTGCCATGGAATGTCGGGGTGTCCTCATGGGCCATCGATGAGGCTCCCTTTCTGGGGATTTGACCTGATCCCAAGAGTTTGAGGTCATTCTGTGGGAAGGGAGGAGGCCTTTCTGTTTTTTTGTTTATTTTTTTTGTTTTTGTTTTTGTTTTTTTTTTTTTTTACCTCAGGTGGACCACCAAAAGAGGGATTCCAGAGCAGAGTCGTGGGTTGGGGCAACTGGACAACCAGACCTCTGGTTAACATTGGGACCTAAGAACATGGCAAGCCCCATATGTGGGCTCTTGGTCCAGACACTGAGAGGCTTTCCTTGAGGATAGGTCTCACACTGAGTTTCACAATGTGTTTTTGTGCCCAAGGAGCCCCTCAAGTCAGGGCGTGGCCTAATGTACCATGCTGGTTTCTCCTACACTGAACGTTGCACAATATGGCAACCACAAGTTTTCTGGCCATGGGGAAGAAGGAGTTCTAATTTCTGCCACACTTTCACTCCTGGACTGTGATTGGATTTAAGGTCTAGGTTCTGAAGCCTGAAAACTGAGGTTGGGAAGAGATGAAGACCTAAGGCCATGGTGTGTCTGATGTGCTCAGTGTTCGGCCAGCTGTTGAGTGTGGGTTGGGAGGTGCAGGCTCAGGCTGTGGCTGACAGGGAATTAGTGCCCAGGCTAGACTGTATCATTGGGGTGCAGTCGAGTTTCGTGCAGGATGGTACTCATTTGTGGTTACTGGGTAGCCCCAGAGGGCAACGTTTTTCTTCTGGAGGGAAGACACAGTGCCACATAGTGGCTCCAGAATTCCCAAACTGGAAGGCTTGTGGGCCAGGAGTGTGAGGAAAAAATTCTGAGAACACAAGCCAGACTTAGATTTCGGGGTGAGGGGACGGCAGGCACCCTCTGCAGAGATGATTTGATATCCTGTATACCTGAAGACAGAGCTAGGATCAGACGTTGGCTTAGGTCGAAGTTTCTGTCCATGACGGCCCCTTCATGAAGGGGACGGTGTCACGAGGACATGGAGGTTTTCCCACGATGGGAATTGTGAGATGCTCCAAACCGCAATGATTCCTTCTGTGGGACAGTCGAGACCTGTTGGATGGCTCCAGGACATCCCATAAGGAAGTTATCCAGAGCAGGGTTCTAAGGATGGATGCCTGGGCAGCCTGCCTCCCATTCTGGGTGTCTCATAGAGCCAAGGCAAGTTCGATCTGCTGGATCTACGGGAGCATCCGAGGCGGGTGTGTTGAAATGGGTGAGTTGAGGATGGGTCATAATGTGCATTTGTGTCCATGTAGACCTTGGAATGGGGTGCTTGAACCGGGGCCTTGAGGGATGTTCATAACAGGAGGTTTTGATAGAGTTCTAAAGAGTATGTTTCCTATGTAGAGAGGAGAATCGTTTTGATGAGTGCCTAAGGAATCTCCCATATGCTGGTATTGGAAACCAGGCCTCTGAGGAGAGATGACTGGAATCAAAAGCAATGGATCTGATTAGGGCCTAAGTGCCTGTCCAGTTCAATCTTATTCTATGGGGATATCTGTCTCTGGGTCTGAGTGGAGGTAGTTTCCTAAGTTGTGAAAGATCATCCCAGTGTGTCCTGGGCAGCCAACACTATTCGGATGGCCTCGGGGAGTTCGGAGGATTCTCCTAATCTATTGGGTTGTGGACAATGGAAATGGCAGAATTCCCCTGGAGAGGGAAGCCACAGTCCTGAGGTGTGGCTCCAGGGGCCCCAGCTTGGATGGTGTGTGGGCCAGGCCTGTGGGGACAGAAGTCTGAAAACACAAACTCAGCTTAGGTTTGGGGATGTATGTATGAAGGCTCGATCTACAGAACGTGAGAATTTTCCGGGCTATGAACAAAGGGCGAGTATGTGGCGATTGCTCAGGCTTTTGTCTCTGGATTTTGTGTCAACGGTGGCCGTGGAATGTCGGGATGTCCTCAAGGGCCATGGACAATTCTTTCTCTGGTGATATGGCCTGATCCCAAGGGGTTGGGATCATTCTGTGGATGGGAAGAGTCCTTTCTGTATTTTTTTTTTTTACCTCAGGTGTCCCACCAAAATGGGATTCCAGAGTAGAGACCTGAGTAGGGGTGACTAGTCATCTCGAACTCTGGTTGAGATTGGGGGACTAGAGGCTTGGCAAGCCCCATATGTGGGCTGTTGTTCCAGTCACTAAGAGGCTTTACATGAGGATAGGGCTCACGCTGAGGGTCACAATGTGTGTTTGTGCATATTGTGGCCCTCAGGGTTAGGTGGGGCCTCATAGTCCATGCTGCTTTCTCCTACAATAAACATTGGACAACATGCCAACCACTAGGTTACTTGCCAAGGCGAAGGAGAAGTTCTGATTCTTGCATCACATTCATTCCAGAGCAGTGAGTGGAGATAAGGTCTAGGTTCTGAAGGTGAAAACTGAGGTTGGGTAGAGATGATGGCCTAAAGCCATTGCGGGTGTGATATGCTCTGTGTACGGCCAGCTTTCTGGGTGTTGGACTGGAGGTCTGCCCTCAGGCTGTGTCAGACAGGGCTTTAGTGCACAGGCTAGACTGTATAATTGGGGTATGGTCGAGTGGCATGCAGGTTGTTACTCATTTGGCGTTTCCGGTTAGCCCTATAGGGCAACATTTTTCTTCTGGAGGGCAGGCAGAGTGCTGCATTGCGTCTCCGGAATTGCCAAACTGGAGGGGTGTGGCCAGGATTGTGAGGAAGGAAGTCTGAAAACACAAGCTAGCACGAGTTTTGGGGCCAAGAGCATGGCAGGCCCACTCTGCAGAGGCTGAATCGAGATCTCCTGCAGGTGAGGTCAGGGCGAGTATCAGATGTTGCCTCAAGCTGGAGTTTGTGTCCATGACGGCCCCTTCCTGAAGGGGGTGGGGACGTCATGAGGCCAGGGATGTTTCCCTACGCTGGGAGTTGTGAGCTGCTCCAAACTTCAAAGTTTCCTTCTTCAGGACAGTCGAGTACTATTGGATGGTTCCAGGATGCCCCATACAGAAAGACTCGAGAGCAGGGGCCTAAGCATGGATGCCGAGAAACGCCAACTCACCTTCCCATTGCCTGGTCGAGAGAAGGCACGCTCAATCTGTGGGCTCTTGGGTGAGCTACCCAGAAGGCTGAGTTTAAATGGACTCTCCTGAGGATGAGTCATAATGTGGGTTGGTGGCCATGGAGACTTTGGAATGTGGCAGTAGCTAAGGGACTCTGCAGGATTCTCCAACCCGAAGGGCTTGACACAACTCCAACAAGGAAGCTTCCCATGTGGAGATGAGAGGTCTTCTGTCTGGTGCCTCAGGAAAGCCCCGTATGCTGGTCTTCGAACCCAGGCCTCTGAGGAGTGATACCTTGACACCAAAGCAAGAGTTCATAATAGGGCCTAGGGGCCTGTCTGGTTCAATCTTCTGTCTCTGCGGATATCTGTCTGTGTGTCTGCATGGAGGTAGTAGTTGCTCAGCTTGTGTCATAATGCCCCTATTTGTCCAGTGCGGCTTGCGGTAGTGGGATGTCCTTGGGGACCTTGAGGTTTCTACTATTTTGTAGTGTTGTGGCCAATGGAATGGGCAGTTTCTTAGGAGAGAGCAGGCACAGTTCTGTGGTGTGGCTCCAGAGACCCCAGCCTGGAGGCTGTGTGGGCCATGGCTGTGCAGACAGACATCCAAAAACCCTAACTCAGCTCAGGTTTGGGGCCGAGGTTACGGCAGGCCTGATCTACAGCCCATGAGGGGAGCTCCTCTGGATATGAAAGAAGGGTGAGAGGGAGGCAGTCGCTCAGGCTTTTGTCTCTGGATGTTTTGTCCACAATGTCCGTTTAATGTAGGAGTTGCCTCATGGGTCGTAGAAGTCTCCCTCTCTGGTAGTTTGTCCAGCCGCCAAGTGTTTGGGGTCATTCTGTGGGAAGGGAAGTGTCCGGTTTTCTGCCTCATGTGTCCCCTCAGTAGAGGGATTCTAGAGCATAGCAGTGGGTACTGACAACTGGAATACTCGCCCTCTGGTTAAGGCTGGGGGCCTATGGATATGACAAGCCCCATATGCAGGATCTTGGTCCAGCCACTGAGAGGCGTTACTTTAATACGGGACTCACGCTGCAGGTCACAATGCATGTCTGTGCCCTAGGCGGCCCTCAAGCCCTGGCGTGGCCTTTCGGACAATGTAGGTTTTCCCACATAGAACGTTGGACAACATGTCAACCACAAGGTTTCTGGCCATGGGGAAGGAGGAATTCTAATTTCTGCATCACGTTCACCCCTGGGCAGTGATTGGAGATAAGGTCTAGGTTCTGAAACCTGAAAACCGAGGTTGGGAAGAGATGACGACCTACAGCCATAGCGGGTCCTATGTGTCCAGGTTGGGGCCAGCTGTCTGGGTGTCGTTTGGGATGTCTTGTCTCAGGCTGTGCCAGACAGGGCATTAGTATACAGTGTAGGCTGTATAATTGCTTTACAATCGAGTGGCATGCATTAGAAAATCATTTGGGGTTTCTTATTAGCAGCATAGGGCAAAGTTTTTCTTCTGGAGGGCAGGCAGAGTGCTGCATTGTGGCTTCGGAATTCCCAAACTGGAGGGCTTGTGGGCCAGGAGAGTGAGGACGGAAGTCTGAGAACACAAGCTAGGCTTAGGTTTCGGGGCAAGGACATGGCAGGCACACTCTGCAGAGCTGAATTGAGATCTCATGCGTCTGAAGTCAGGTCGAGGATCAGACTTTGGCTCAGGTTTGAGTTTCTGTCCATGTTGGTCTCTTCATGAAGGGGGGATATTATGAGCCCATGGGGGTTTTCCCACTATTGGAGTAGTGAGATGCTCCAAACCACAAGGATTCCTTCTGTGGGACAATTAAGATTTGTTGGATGGCTCCAGGACGTCTTATAAGGTATTTTTCCAGAACAGGGTTCTAAGTATGGATGCCTGGGCAGCAGCCTCACATTCCAATTGTCTCCTAGCAACAAGAAACGTTTGATCTGCTGTCTTGGGGTAGCAACTGAGGGGGCTGAGTTTAAATGGACCTTCCTGAGGATGGTCTTAATGTTGGTTTGAGTCCATGGAGACCTTGGTATGGGGCAGTGGCACCAGGGCCCTGAAGGATTCTCCTAACCAGAGGTTATGACAAAGCTCCAATGAGCAAGTTTTCCATGGGGAGACGAGATTTGTTTTTAATGGTGCCTCAGGAAACCACCATATGCTGGTATTGGAAACGAGGCCTCTGAGGAGAGATGCCTGGAAACCAAAGCAATGGATCTGATTAGGGCCTAGGGGCCTGTCCGGTTCAATATTCTTCTCTGGGGACATCTGTTGTCTGAGTGGAGGTAGTTGCTCAGCTGGTTTGAGATCACCCCTGTTTGTCCTGGGCGGCCTACACTAATGGGATGGCCTCAGTGACTTTGGAGGTTTTTCCTCATTTGCAAGGTTGTGGCCAATGGAATGGGAAGAATTCCCTTGAAAGGGAAGCACAGTCCTGAGGTGTGGCTCCAAGGACCCAAGTGTGGAGCGTGTGTGGTCCAGGGCTATTTGGACAAAAGTCTGAAAACACAAACTCCACTTAGGTTGGGGGATGTAGGTATGGCCGGCCCGATCTATAGACCGTGAGGAGAACTCTTCGGGATATGAACAAAGGGCGATGTGAGATGCTTGCTCATGCTTTTTTTTTTTTTTTTTTCTGGAAATGTGTCACCGATTGCCATGGAATGTCGGGGTGTCCTCATGGGCCATCGATGAGGCTCCCTTTCTGGGGATTTGACCTGATCCCAAGAGTTTGAGGTCATTCTGTGGGAAGGGAGGAGGCCTTTCTGTTTTTTTGTTTATTTTTTTTGTTTTTGTTTTTGTTTTTGTTTTTTTTACCTCAGGTGGACCACCAAAAGAGGGATTCCAGAGCAGAGTCGTGGGTTGGGGCAACTGGACAACCAGACCTCTGGTTAACATTGGGACCTAAGAACATGGCAAGCCCCATATGTGGGCTCTTGGTCCAGACACTGAGAGGCTTTCCTTGAGGATAGGTCTCACACTGAGTTTCACAATGTGTTTTTGTGCCCAAGGAGCCCCTCAAGTCAGGGCGTGGCCTAATGTACCATGCTGGTTTCTCCTACACTGAACGTTGCACAATATGGCAACCACAAGTTTTCTGGCCATGGGGAAGAAGGAGTTCTATTTTCTGCCACACTTTCACTCCTGGACTGTGATTGGATTTAAGGTCTAGGTTCTGAAGCCTGAAAACTGAGGTTGGGAAGAGATGAAGACCTAAGGCCATGGTGTGTCTGATGTGCTCAGTGTTCGGCCAGCTGTTGAGTGTGGGTTGGGAGGTGCAGGCTCAGGCTGTGGCAGACAGGGAATTAGTGCCCAGGCTAGACTGTATCATTGGGGTGCAGTCGAGTTTCGTGCAGGATGGTACTCATTTGTGGTTACTGGGTAGCCCCAGAGGGCAACGTTTTTCTTCTGGAGGGAAGACACAGTGCCACATAGTGGCTCCAGAATTCCCAAACTGGAAGGCTTGTGGGCCAGGAGTGTGAGGAAAAAATTCTGAGAACACAAGCCAGACTTAGATTTCGGGGTGAGGGGACGGCAGGCACCCTCTGCTGAGATGATTTGATATCCTGTACACCTGAAGACAGAGCTAGGATCAGACGTTGGCTTAGGTCGAAGTTTCTGTCCATGACGGCCCCTTCATGAAGGGGACGGTGTCACGAGGACATGGAGGTTTTCTCACGATGGGAATTGTGAGATGCTCCAAACCGCAATGATTCCTTCTGTGGGACAGTCGAGACCTGTTGGATGGCTCCAGGACATCCCATAAGGAAGTTATCCAGAGCAGGGTTCTAAGGATGGATGCCTGGGCAGTCTGCCTCCCATTCTGGGTGTCTCATAGAGCCAAGGCAAGTTCGATCTGCTGGATCTACGGGAGCATCCGAGGCGGGTGTGTTGAAATGGGTGAGTTGAGGATGGGTCATAATGTGCATTTGTGTCCATGTAGACCTTGGAATGGGGTGCTTGAACCGGGGCCTTGAGGGATGTTCATAAGAGGAGGTTTTGATGGAGCTCTAAAGAGTATGTTTCCTATGTAGAGAGGAGAATTGTTTTGATGAGTGCCTAAGGAATCTCCCATATGCTGGTATTGGAAACCAGGCCTCTGAGGAGAGATGACTGGAATCAAAAGCAATGGATCTGATTAGGGCCTAAGTGCCTGTCCAGTTCAATATTATTCTATGGGGATATCTGTCTCTGGGTCTGAGTGGAGGTAGTTTCCTAAGTTGTGAAAGATCATCCCAGTGTGTCCTGGGCAGCAAACACTATTTGGATGGCCTCGGGGAGTTTGGAGGATTCTCCTAATCTATAGGGTTGTGGACAATGGAAATGGCAGAATTCCCCTGGAGAGGGAAGCCACAGTCCTGAGGTGTGTCTCCAGGGGCCCCAGCTTGGATGGTGTGTGGGCCAGGCCTGTGGGGACAGAAGTCTGAAAACACAAACTCAGCTTAGGTTTGGGGATGTATGTATGAAGGCTCGATCTACAGAACGTGAGAATTTTCCAGGCTATGAACAATGGGCGAGTATGTGGCGATTGCTCAGGCTTTTGTCTCTGGATTTTGTGTCAACGGTGGCCGTGGAATGTCGGGATGTCCTCAAGGGCCATGGACACTTCTTTCTCTGGTGATATGGCCTGATCCCAAGGGGTTGGGATCATTCTGTGGATTGGAAGAGTCCTTTCTGTGTATATATATATATATATATATATATATATATATATATATATGTATATATATTTATATATATATATATGTTTTGTTTTGTTTTTTTTTTTTTTTACCTCAGGTGTCCCACCAAAATGGGATTCCAGAGTAGAGCCCTGAGTAGGGGTGACTACTCATCTCGAACTCTGGTTGAGATTGGGGGACTAGGGGTTTTGCAAGCCCCATATGTGGGCTGTTGTTCCAGTCACTAAGAGGCTTTACATGAGGATAGGGCTCACGCTGAGGGTCACAATGTGTGTTTGTGCAAATTGTGGCCCTCAGGGATAGGTGGTGCCTCATAGTCCATGCTGCTTTCTCCTACAATGAACATTGGACAACATGCCAACCACTAGGTTACTTGCCAAGCCGAAGGAGAAGTTCTGATTCTTGCATCACATTCATTCCTGAGCAGTGAGTGGAGATAAGGTCTAGGTTCTGAAGGTGAAAACTGAGGTTGGTTAGAGATGATGGCCTAAAGCCATTGTGGGTGTGATATGCTCTGTGTACGGCCAGCTTTCTGGGTGTTGGATGGAGGTCTGCCCTCAGGCTGTGTCAGACAGGGCTTTAGTGCACAGGCTAGACTGTATAATTGGTGTATGGTCGAGTGGCATGCAGGTTGTTACTCATTTGGCGTTTCCGGTTAGCCCTATAGGGCAACATTTTTCTTCTGGAGGGCAGGCAGAGTGCTGCATTGTGTCTCCAGAATTGCCAAACTGGAGGGGTGTGGCCAGGTTTGTGAGGAAGGAAGTCTGAAAACACAAGCTAGCACAAGTTTTGGGGCCAAGAGCATGGCAGGCCCACTCTGCAGAGGCTGAATCGAGATCTCCTGCAGGTGAGGTCAGGGCGAGTATCAGATGTTGCCTCAAGCTGGAGTTTGTGTCCATGACGGCCCCTTCCTGAAGGGGGTGGGGGCGTCATGAGGCCAGGGAAGTTTCTTTACGCTGGGAATTGTGAGCTGCTCCAAACTTCAAAGTTTCCTTCTTCAGGACAGTCGAGAACTATTGGATGGTTCCAGGATGCCCCATACAGAAAGACTCGAGAGCAGGGGCCTAAGCATGGATGCCGAGACACGCCAACTCACCTTCCCATTGCCCGGTCGAGACAAGGCACGCTTAATCTGCGGGCTCATGGGTGAGCTACCCAGATGGCTGAGTTTAAATGGACTCTCCTGAGGATGAGTCATAATGTGGGTTGGTGGCCATGGAGACCTTGGAATGTGGCAGTAGCTAAGGGACTCTGCAGGATTCTCCAACCCGAAGGGCTTGACACATCTCCAACAAGGAAGCTTCCCATGTGGAGATGAGAAGTCTTCTGTCTAGTGCCTCAGGAAAGCCCGTATGCTGGTGTTCGAACCCAGGCCTCTGAGGAGTGATACCTGGACACCAAAGCAAGAGTTCATAATAGGGCCTAGGGGCCTGTCTGGTTCAATCTTCTGTCTCTGCGGATATCTGTCATTGTGTCTGCATGGAGATAGTAGTTGCTCAGCTTGTGTCATAATGCCCCTATTTGTCCAGTGCGGCTTGCGGTAGTGGGATGTCCTTGGGGACCTTGAGGTTTCTACTATTTTGTAGAGTTGTGGCCAATGGAATGGGCAGTTTCTTAGGAGAGAGCAGGCACAGTTCTGTGGTGTGGCTCCAGAGACCCCATCCTGGAGGCCGTGTGGGCCATGGCTGTGCAGACAGACATCCAAAAACCCTAACTCAGCTCAGGTTTGGGGCTGAGGTTACGGCAGGCCTGATCTACAGTCCATGAGGGGAGCTCCTCGGGATATGAAAGAAGGGTGAGAGGGAGGCAGTCGCTCAGGCTTTTGTCTCTGGATGTTTTGTCCACAATGGCCGTTTAATGTAGGAGTTGCCTCATGGGTCGTAGAAGTCTCCCTCTCGGGTAGTTTGTCCAGCCCCCAAAAGTTTGGGGTCATTCTGTGGGAAGGGAAGTGTCCTGTTTTCTGCTTCATGTGTTCCCCCAGTAGAGGGATTCTAGAGCATAGCAGTGGGTACTGACAACTGGAATACTCGCCCTCTGGTTAAGTTTGGGGGCCTATGGATATGACAAGCCCCATATGCAGGATCTTGGTCCAGCCACTGAGAGGCGTTACTTTAATACGGGACTCACGCTGCAGGTCAAATTGCATGGCTGTGCCCTAGGCGGCCCTCAAGCACTGGCGTGTCCTTTCGGACAATGCAGGTTTTCCCACATTGAACGTTGGACAACATGCCAACCACAAGGTTTCCGGCCATGGGGAAGGAGGAATTCTAATTTCTGCATAACGTTCACCCTTGGGCAGTGATTGGAGATAAGGTCTAGGTTCTGAAACCTGAAAACCGAGGTTGGGAAGAGATGACGACCTACAGCCATAGCGGGTCCTATGTGTCCAGGTTGGGGCCAGCTGTCTGGGTGTCGTTTGGGATGTCTTGTCTCAGGCTGTGCCAGACAGGGCATTAGTATACAGGGTGGGCTGTATAATTGCTTTAAAATCGAGTGTCATGCATTAGAAAATCATTTGGTGTTTCTTATTAGCAGCATAGGGCAAAGTATTTCTTCTGGAGGGCAGGCAGAGTGCTGCATTGTGGCTTCGGAATTCCCAAACTGGAGGGATTGTGGGCCAGGAGAGTGAGGACAGAAGTCTGAGAACACAAGCTAGGCTTAGGTTTCAGGGCAAGGACATGGCAGGCACA
The DNA here is from genome assembly GCF_964662115.1 of Mustela nivalis. Taxonomy (NCBI): domain Eukaryota; kingdom Metazoa; phylum Chordata; class Mammalia; order Carnivora; family Mustelidae; genus Mustela; species Mustela nivalis. The sequence continues at coordinate 103,901 of NW_028135630.1, forward strand.
CTCTGCAGAGCGGAATTGAGATCTCATGCGTCTGAAGTCAGGTCGAGGTTCAGACTTTGGCTCAGGTTTGAGTTTCTGCCCATGTGGGCCCCTCAGGAAGGGGGGGCATTATGATGCCATTGTGGTTTTCCCACTATTGGAGTTGTGAGATGCTCCAAACCGCAAGGATTCCTTCTGTGGGACAATTAAGATTTGTTGGATGGCTCCAGGACGTCTTATAAGGTATTTTTCCAGAACAGCGTTCTAAGTATGGATGCCTGGGCAGCCAGCCTCACATTCCAATTGTCTCCTAGCAACAATAAACGTTTGATCTGCTGTCTTGGGGTAGCAACTGAGGGGGCTGAGTTTAAATGGACCTTCCTGAGGATGGTCTTAATGTTGGTTTGAGTCCATGGAGACCTTGGTATGGGGCAGTGGCACCAGGGCCCTGAAGGATTCTCCTAACCAGAGGTTATGACAAAGCTCCAATGAGCAAGTTTTCCATGGGGAGACGAGATTTGTTTTTAATGGTGCCTCAGGAAACCACCATATGCTGGTATTGGAAACGAGGCCTCTGAGGAGAGATGCCTGGAAACCAAAGCAATGGATCTGATTAGGGCCTAGGGGCCTGACCGGTTCAATATTCTTCTCTGGGGACATCTGTTGTCTGAGTGGAGGTAGTTGCTCAGCTGGTTTGAGATCACCCCTGTTGTCCTGGGCGGCCTACACTAATGGGATGGCCTCGGTGACTTTGGAGGTTTTTCCTCATTTGCAAGGTTGTGGCCAATGGAATGGGAAGAATTCCCTTGAAAGGGAAGCACAGTCCTGAGGTGTGGCTCCAAGGACCCAAGTGTGGAGCGTGTGTGGTCCAGGGCTATTTGGACAAAAGTCTGAAAACACAAACTCCACTTAGGTTGGGGGATGTAGGTATGGCCGGCCCGATCTATAGACCGTGAGGAGAACTCTTCGGGATATGAACAAAGGGCGATGTGAGATGCTTGCTCATGCTTTTTTTTTTTTTTTTTTCTGGAAATGTGTCACCGATTGCCATGGAATGTCGGGGTGTCCTCATGGGCCATCGATGAGGCTCCCTTTCTGGGGATTTGACCTGATCCCAAGAGTTTGAGGTCATTCTGTGGGAAGGGAGGAGGCCTTTCTGTTTTTTTGTTTATTTTTTTTGTTTTTGTTTTTTTTTTTTTTTTTTTTTTACCTCAGGTGGACCACCAAAAGAGGGATTCCAGAGCAGAGTCGTGGGTTGGGGCAACTGGACAACCAGACCTCTGGTTAACATTGGGACCTAAGAACATGGCAAGCCCCATATGTGGGCTCTTGGTCCAGACACTGAGAGGCTTTCCTTGAGGATAGGTCTCACACTGAGTTTCACAATGTGTTTTTGTGCCCAAGGAGCCCCTCAAGTCAGGGCGTGGCCTAATGTACCATGCTGGTTTCTCCTACACTGAACGTTGCACAATATGGCAACCACAAGTTTTCTGGCCATGGGGAAGAAGGAGTTCTATTTTCTGCCACACTTTCACTCCTGGACTGTGATTGGATTTAAGGTCTAGGTTCTGAAGCCTGAAAACTGAGGTTGGGAAGAGATGAAGACCTAAGGCCATGGTGTGTCTGATGTGCTCAGTGTTCGGCCAGCTGTTGAGTGTGGGTTGGGAGGTGCAGGCTCAGGCTGTGGCAGACAGGGAATTAGTGCCCAGGCTAGACTGTATCATTGGGGTGCAGTCGAGTTTCGTGCAGGATGGTACTCATTTGTGGTTACTGGGTAGCCCCAGAGGGCAACGTTTTTCTTCTGGAGGGAAGACACAGTGCCACATAGTGGCTCCAGAATTCCCAAACTGGAAGGCTTGTGGGCCAGGAGTGTGAGGAAAAAATTCTGAGAACACAAGCCAGACTTAGATTTCGGGGTGAGGGGACGGCAGGCACCCTCTGCTGAGATGATTTGATATCCTGTACACCTGAAGACAGAGCTAGGATCAGACGTTGGCTTAGGTCGAAGTTTCTGTCCATGACGGCCCCTTCATGAAGGGGACGGTGTCACGAGGACATGGAGGTTTTCTCACGATGGGAATTGTGAGATGCTCCAAACCGCAATGATTCCTTCTGTGGGACAGTCGAGACCTGTTGGATGGCTCCAGGACATCCCATAAGGAAGTTATCCAGAGCAGGGTTCTAAGGATGGATGCCTGGGCAGTCTGCCTCCCATTCCGGGTGTCTCATAGAGCCAAGGCAAGTTCGATCTGCTGGATCTACGGGAGCATCCGAGGCGGGTGTGTTGAAATGGGTGAGTTGAGGATGGGTCATAATGTGCATTTGTGTCCATGTAGACCTTGGAATGGGGTGCTTGAACCGGGGCCTTGAGGGATGTTCATAAGAGGAGGTTTTGATGGAGCTCTAAAGAGTATGTTTCCTATGTAGAGAGGAGAATTGTTTTGATGAGTGCCTAAGGAATCTCCCATATGCTGGTATTGGAAACCAGGCCTCTGAGGAGAGATGACTGGAATCAAAAGCAATGGATCTGATTAGGGCCTAAGTGCCTGTCCAGTTCAATATTATTCTATGGGGATATCTGTCTCTGGGTCTGAGTGGAGGTAGTTTCCTAAGTTGTGAAAGATCATCCCAGTGTGTCCTGGGCAGCAAACACTATTCGGATGGCCTCGGGGAGTTTGGAGGATTCTCCTAATCTATAGGGTTGTGGACAATGGAAATGGCAGAATTCCCCTGGAGAGGGAAGCCACAGTCCTGAGGTGTGTCTCCAGGGGCCCCAGCTTGGATGGTGTGTGGGCCAGGCCTGTGGGGACAGAAGTCTGAAAACACAAACTCAGCTTAGGTTTGGGGATGTATGTATGAAGGCTCGATCTACAGAACGTGAGAATTTTCCAGGCTATGAACAATGGGCGAGTATGTGGCGATTGCTCAGGCTTTTGTCTCTGGATTTTGTGTCAACGGTGGCCGTGGAATGTCGGGATGTCCTCAAGGGCCATGGACAATTCTTTCTCTGGTGATATGGCCTGATCCCAAGGGGTTGGGATCATTCTGTGGATTGGAAGAGTCCTTTCTGTGTATATATATATATATATATATATATATATATATATATATATATATATATATTTTTTTTTTTTTTTTTTTTTTTTTTTTTTTTACCTCAGGTGTCCCACCAAAATGGGATTCCAGAGTAGAGCCCTGAGTAGGGGTGACTACTCATCTCGAACTCTGGTTGAGATTGGGGGACTAGGGGTTTTGCAAGCCCCATATGTGGGCTGTTGTTCCAGTCACTAAGAGGCTTTACATGAGGATAGGGCTCACGCTGAGGGTCACAATGTGTGTTTGTGCAAATTGTGGCCCTCAGGGATAGGTGGTGCCTCATAGTCCATGCTGCTTTCTCCTACAATGAACATTGGACAACATGCCAACCACTAGGTTACTTGCCAAGCCGAAGGAGAAGTTCTGATTCTTGCATCACATTCATTCCTGAGCAGTGAGTGGAGATAAGGTCTAGGTTCTGAAGGTGAAAACTGAGGTTGGTTAGAGATGATGGCCTAAAGCCATTGTGGGTGTGATATGCTCTGTGTACGGCCAGCTTTCTGGGTGTTGGATGGAGGTCTGCCCTCAGGCTGTGTCAGACAGGGCTTTAGTGCACAGGCTAGACTGTATAATTGGTGTATGGTCGAGTGGCATGCAGGTTGTTACTCATTTGGCGTTTCCGGTTAGCCCTATAGGGCAACATTTTTCTTCTGGAGGGCAGGCAGAGTGCTGCATTGTGTCTCCAGAATTGCCAAACTGGAGGGGTGTGGCCAGGTTTGTGAGGAAGGAAGTCTGAAAACACAAGCTAGCACAAGTTTTGGGGCCAAGAGCATGGCAGGCCCACTCTGCAGAGGCTGAATCGAGATCTCCTGCAGGTGAGGTCAGGGCGAGTATCAGATGTTGCCTCAAGCTGGAGTTTGTGTCCATGACGGCCCCTTCCTGAAGGGGGTGGGGGCGTCATGAGGCCAGGGAAGTTTCTTTACGCTGGGAATTGTGAGCTGCTCCAAACTTCAAAGTTTCCTTCTTCAGGACAGTCGAGAACTATTGGATGGTTCCAGGATGCCCCATACAGAAAGACTCGAGAGCAGGGGCCTAAGCATGGATGCCGAGACACGCCAACTCACCTTCCCATTGCCCGGTCGAGACAAGGCACGCTTAATCTGCGGGCTCATGGGTGAGCTACCCAGATGGCTGAGTTTAAATGGACTCTCCTGAGGATGAGTCATAATGTGGGTTGGTGGCCATGGAGACCTTGGAATGTGGCAGTAGCTAAGGGACTCTGCAGGATTCTCCAACCCGAAGGGCTTGACACATCTCCAACAAGGAAGCTTCCCATGTGGAGATGAGAAGTCTTCTGTCTAGTGCCTCAGGAAAGCCCGTATGCTGGTGTTCGAACCCAGGCCTCTGAGGAGTGATACCTGGACACCAAAGCAAGAGTTCATAATAGGGCCTAGGGGCCTGTCTGGTTCAATCTTCTGTCTCTGCGGATATCTGTCATTGTGTCTGCATGGAGATAGTAGTTGCTCAGCTTGTGTCATAATGCCCCTATTTGTCCAGTGCGGCTTGCGGTAGTGGGATGTCCTTGGGGACCTTGAGGTTTCTACTATTTTGTAGAGTTGTGGCCAATGGAATGGGCAGTTTCTTAGGAGAGAGCAGGCACAGTTCTGTGGTGTGGCTCCAGAGACCCCATCCTGGAGGCCGTGTGGGCCATGGCTGTGCAGACAGACATCCAAAAACCCTAACTCAGCTCAGGTTTGGGGCTGAGGTTACGGCAGGCCTGATCTACAGTCCATGAGGGGAGCTCCTCGGGATATGAAAGAAGGGTGAGAGGGAGGCAGTCGCTCAGGCTTTTGTCTCTGGATGTTTTGTCCACAATGGCCGTTTAATGTAGGAGTTGCCTCATGGGTCGTAGAAGTCTCCCTCTCGGGTAGTTTGTCCAGCCCCCAAAAGTTTGGGGTCATTCTGTGGGAAGGGAAGTGTCCTGTTTTCTGCTTCATGTGTTCCCCCAGTAGAGGGATTCTAGAGCATAGCAGTGGGTACTGACAACTGGAATACTCGCCCTCTGGTTAAGTTTGGGGGCCTATGGATATGACAAGCCCCATATGCAGGATCTTGGTCCAGCCACTGAGAGGCGTTACTTTAATACGGGACTCACGCTGCAGGTCAAAATGCATGGCTGTGCCCTAGGCGGCCCTCAAGCACTGGCGTGTCCTTTCGGACAATGCAGGTTTTCCCACATTGAACGTTGGACAACATGCCAACCACAAGGTTTCCGGCCATGGGGAAGGAGGAATTCTAATTTCTGCATAACGTTCACCCTTGGGCAGTGATTGGAGATAAGGTCTAGGTTCTGAAACCTGAAAACCGAGGTTGGGAAGAGATGACGACCTACAGCCATAGCGGGTCCTATGTGTCCAGGTTGGGGCCAGCTGTCTGGGTGTCGTTTGGGATGTCTTGTCTCAGGCTGTGCCAGACAGGGCATTAGTATACAGGGTGGGCTGTATAATTGCTTTAAAATCGAGTGTCATGCATTAGAAAATCATTTGGTGTTTCTTATTAGCAGCATAGGGCAAAGTATTTCTTCTGGAGGGCAGGCAGAGTGCTGCATTGTGGCTTCGGAATTCCCAAACTGGAGGGATTGTGGGCCAGGAGAGTGAGGACAGAAGTCTGAGAACACAAGCTAGGCTTAGGTTTCAGGGCAAGGACATGGCAGGCACACTCTGCAGAGCGGAATTGAGATCTCATGCGTCTGAAGTCAGGTCGAGGTTCAGACTTTGGCTCAGGTTTGAGTTTCTGCCCATGTGGGCCCCTCAGGAAGGGGGGGCATTATGATGCCATTGTGGTTTTCCCACTATTGGAGTTGTGAGATGCTCCAAACCGCAAGGATTCCTTCTGTGGGACAATTAAGATTTGTTGGATGGCTCCAGGACGTCTTATAAGGTATTTTTCCAGAAAAGCGTTCTAAGTATGGATGCCTGGGCAGCCAGCCTCACATTCCAATTGTCTCCTAGCAACAATAAACGTTTGATCTGCTGTCTTGGGGTAGCAACTGAGGGGGCTGAGTTTAAATGGACCTTCCTGAGGATGGTCTTAATGTTGGTTTGAGTCCATGGAGACCTTGGTATGGGGCAGTGGCACCAGGGCCCTGAAGGATTCTCCTAACCAGAGGTTATGACAAAGCTCCAATGAGCAAGTTTTCCATGGGGAGACGAGATTTGTTTTTAATGGTGCCTCAGGAAACCACCATATGCTGGTATTGGAAACGAGGCCTCTGAGGAGAGATGCCTGGAAACCAAAGCAATGGATCTGATTAGGGCCTAGGGGCCTGACCGGTTCAATATTCTTCTCTGGGGACATCTGTTGTCTGAGTGGAGGTAGTTGCTCAGCTGGTTTGAGATCACCCCTGTTTGTCCTGGGCGGCCTACACTAATGGGATGGCCTCGGTGACATTGGAGGTTTTTTCTCATTTGCAAGGTTGTGGCCAATGGAATGGGAAGAATTCCCTTGAAAGGGAAGCACAGTCCTGAGGTGTGGCTCCAGGGACCCAAGTGTGGAGCGTGTGTGGTCCAGGGCTATTTGGACAAAAGTCTGAAAACAGAAACTCCACTTAGGTTGGGGGATGTAGGTATGGCCGGCCCGATCTATAGACCGTGAGGAGAACTCTTCGGGATATGAACAAAGGGCGATGTGAGATGCTTGCTCATGCTTTTTTTTTTTTTTTTTTCTGGAAATGTGTCACCGATTGCCATGGAATGTCGGGGTGTCCTCATGGGCCATCGATGAGGCTCCCTTTCTGGGGATTTGACCTGATCCCAAGAGTTTGGGTTCATTCTGTGGGAAGGGATGAGGCCTTTCTGGCTTTTTTGTTTATTTTTTTTTTTATTTTTTATTTTTTTTTTTTTTTACCTCAGGTGGATCACCAAAAGAGGGATTCCAGAGCAGAGTCGTGGGTTGGGGCAACTGGACAACCAGACCTCTAGTTAACATTGGGACCTAAGAACATGGCAAGCCCCATATGTGGGCTCTTGGTCCAGACACTGAGAGGCCTTCCTTGAGGATAGGTCTCACACTGAGTTTCACAATGTGTTTTTGTGCCCAAGGAGCCCCTCAAGTCAGGGGGTGGCCTAATGTACCATGCTGGTTTCTCCTACACTGAACGTTGCACAATATGGCAACCACAAGTTTTCTGGCCATGGGGAAGAAGGAGTTCTAATTTCTGCCACACTTTCACTCCTGGACTATGATTGGATTTAAGGTCTAGGTTCTGAAGCCTGAAAACTGAGGTTGGGAAGAGATGAAGCCCTAAGGCCATGGTGTGTCTGATGTGCTCAGTGTTCGGCCTGCTGTTGAGTGTGGGTTGGGAGGTGCAGGCTCAGGCTGTGGCAGACAGGGAATTAGTGCCCAGGCTAGACTGTATCATTGGGGTGCAGTCGAGTTTCGTGCAGGATGGTACTCATTTGTGGTTACTGGGTAGCCCCAGAGGGCAACGTTTTTCTTCTGGAGGGAAGACACAGTGTCACATACTGGCTCCAGAATTCCCAAACTGGAAGGCTTGTGGGCCAGGGGTGTGAGGAAAAAATTCTGAGAACACAAGCCATACTTAGATTTTGGGGTGAAGGGACGGCAGGCACCCTCTGCAGAGATGATTCGAGATCCCGTATACCTGAAGACAGAGCTAGGATCAGACGTTGGCTTAGGTCGGAGTTTCTGTCCATGATGGCCCCTTCATGAATGGGAGGGTGTCACGAGGACATGGAGTTTTTCCCAAGATTTGAATTGTGAGATGCTCCAAACCGCAATGATTCCTTCTGTGGGACAGGTGAGACCAGTGGATGGCTCCAGGACATCCCATAAGGAAGTTATCCAGAGCAGGGTTCTAAGGATGGATGCCTGGGCAGCCTGCCTCCCATTCCAGGTGTCTCATAGAGCCAAGGCAAGTTCGATCTGCCTGATCTAGTGGAGCAACCGAATCGGGTGTGTTGAAATGGGTGAGTTGAGGATGGGTCATAATGTGCATTTGTGTCCATGGAGACCTTGGAATGGGGTCTTGATCTGGGTTCTTGAGGGATGTTCATAACCGGAGGTTTTGATGGAGCTCTAAAGAGTATGTTTCCTATGTAGAGAAGAGAATTGTGAATTGATGAGTGCCTAAGGAATCTCCCATATGCTGGTATTGGAAACCAGGCCTCTGAGGAGAGATGACTGGAAACAAAAGCTATGGATATGATTAGAGCCTAGGTGCCTGTCCGGTTCAATCTCTTTGCTGGGGATACGTGTCTAAGTATCTGAGGTGAGGTAGTTGCTCAGATTGTGTCAGATCGCCCCTGTTTTCCTGGGTGACCTATAATATTGGAATGGCCTCGGGACTTTGGAGTTTCTCCTAATCTATAGGGTTGTGTTCAATGGAATGGGCAGAAATCCCCTGGAGAGGGCAGGCAAAGTTCTGAGTTTGGCTCTAGGGGCCCAACTTTGAGGGTGTGTGGGCCAGGCCTGTGGAGCAAAAATCTGAAAACACAAACTCCGCTTAGGATTGCGGACATAGTTATGGCACGCCCAATCTACAGACCGTGATAACACTTCAGGATATGAAAAAGTGTGAGTTTGAGGTGATTGCTCAGATTTTGTCTCTGGATTTGTGTCAACAATGTGGGTGGAATGCTGGCGTTGCCTCATGGGTTGTGGACGGCTTTCCTTCTCTGAGGATTTGACCCAATCCCAAGAGTTTGTGTATGTTCTGTGGGATGGGAGGAGTCCTTTCTGTTTTTTATTTTATTTTATTTTATTTTTTGTACCTCATGTGTCCCAATAAAGGAGGGATTCAAGAGCAGAGTCCTCGGGAGGGACAACTGGGCAACCCCACCCATGTTTTAGTTTGGGGGCCTAGGGGCATGGCATGTCCAATATGTGGGCTCTTGATTCAGACACTGAGAGGCCTTCCTTGAGGACAGGGCTCATGCTGAGGGTCACAATGCCTATTTGTGCCAACAAGGCCCTCAAGCATGGGAAGGGCCTCACGGGCCACGCTGGATTCTCCGACACTGAACGTTGGAGAATATGCCAACCACAAGGTTTCTGGCCATGGCGAAGGAAGAGTTGTGACTTCTGCATCACGTTAACCCCTGGACAGTGATTGGAGTTTAGGTCTAGGTTCTGAAACCTGAAAACCGAGGTTGGGAAGAGATGAAGACCTAAGGACCGGTTGGGTCCAATGAGCTCAGTGTGCGGCCAGCTGTTGAGCGTAGGTCTGGAGGTGTGGGCTCATGCTGTGTCAGACAAGGCATTAGACAGGGTAGACTGAATATTTGGGGTGCAGTCGAGTGGCGTTCAATTGATCCTCATACGGGTCTCTAGGTAGTTCCATAAGGCAACGTTTTTTCTCTGGGAGGGCAGGCAGAGTGCTGCATTGTGGCCCCAGTATTGCCAAACTGTAGGGATTTTGGGCCAGGGGTGTGAGGACTGTAGTCTGAGAACACAAGCTAGGCTTAGTTTTGGGGGTGAGGGCACAGAAGGCACACTCTGCAGAGCTGAATCATGATCTCATGCACCTGAAGTCAGGGCGAATATCAGACGTTTGCTCAGGTTGGAGTTTCTGTCCATGATGGCCACTTTATAAAGTGGAGCGTCTCAAGAGGCCATGAAGATTTTCCCACAATGGGAGTTCTGAGATGCTCCAGACTGCAAAGATTCCTTCTGTGGGACACTTGAGACCTGTTGGATGGATCTAGGATGTCCCATATGGAATGACTCCAGAGTAGGGTTCTAAGGATTGATGCCTAGGCAGCCCACCTCCCATTCTAGTTGTCTCCTAGCGACAAAGCAGGTTTGATCTGCGGGCCCTGGGGGAGAAACCAAGGGGGTTGAGTTGACATGGACGCTCCCGAGGATAGATCATAATGTGGTTTTAAGTCCATGGAGACCCTGGAATGGGGCGCTTGATCCGGGGCCCTGAAAGATTCTCCTAAACAGAGGTTTTTTATAGAGCTCCAAAGAGTACATTTCCTATGTGGAGACGAGATTTTTCTGATGAGTGCCTCAGTAATCCCCCTATGCTGGTATTGGAAACCAGGCCTCTGAGGAGAGATGCCTGGAAACAAAAGCAATGGATCTGATTAGGGCCTAAGTGCCTGTCCAGTTCAATATTATTCTATGGGGATATCTGTCTCTGGGTCTGAGTGGAGGTAGTTTCCTAACTTGTGAAAGATCATCCCTGTTTGTCCTGGGCAGCCAACACTATTCGGATGGCCTCGGGGAGTTTGGAGGTTTCTCCTAATCTATAAGGTTGTGGCCAATGGAAATGGCAGAATTCCCCTGGAGAGGGAAGCCACAGTCCTGAGGGGTGGCTCCAGGGGCCCCAGCTTGGATGGTGTGTGGGCCAGGCCTGTGGGGACAGAAGTCTGAAAATACAAACTCAGCTTAGGTTTGGGGATGTATGTATGAAGGCTCGATCTACAGAACGTGAGAATTTTCCGGGCTATGAACAAAGGGCGACTATGTGGCGCTTGCTCAGGCTTTTGTCTCTGGATTTTGTGTCAACGGTGGCCGTGGAATGTCGGGGTGTCCTCAAGGGCCATGGACAATTCTTTCTCTGGTGATTTGGCCTGATCCCAAGGGGTTGGGATCATTCTGTGGATGGGAAAAGTCCTTTCTGTATTTTTTTTTTTTTTACCTCAGGTGTCCCACCAAAGAGGGATTCCAGAGCAGAGCCCTGAGTCGGGTGACTAGACATCTCGAACTCTGGTTGAGATTGGGTGACTAGGGGCTTGGCAAGCCCCATATGTGGGCTGTTGTTCCAGTCACTAAGAGGCTTCACATGAGGATAGGGCTCACGCTGAGGGTCACAATATGTGTTTGTGCAAATTGTGGCCCTCAGGGATAGGTGGGACCTCATAGTCCATGCTGCTTTCTCCTACAATGAACGTTGGACAACATGCCAACCACAAGGTTTCTTGCCATGGCGAAGGAGAAGTTCTGATTCTTGCATCACGTTCACTCCTGAGCAGTGAGTGTAGATAAGGTCTAGGTTCTGAAGGTGAAAATTGAGGTTGGGTAGAGATGATGGCCTAAAGCCATTGTGGGTATGATATGCTCAGTGTACGGCCAGCTGTCCTGGTGTTGGACTGGAGGTCTGCCCTCAGGCTGTGTCAGACAGGGCTTTAGTGCACAGGCTAGACTGTATAATTGGGGTATGGTCGAGTGGCATGCAGGTTGTTACTCATTTGGCGTTTCTGGTTAGCCCTATAGGGCAACATTTTTCTTCTGGAGACCAGGCAGAGTGCTGCATTGTGTCTCCAGAATTTCCAAACTGGAGGGGTGTGGCCAGGATTCTGAGGACGGAAGTCTGAGAACACAAGATAGGCTTAGGTTTCAAGGCGAGGGCCCAGCAGGCACACTCTCAATTGCTGAATAGAGATCTCATGCTTCTGAATTCAGGGCGAGGATCAGACTTTGGCTTAGGATGGAGTTTCTGTCCATGATGGCCCATTTATGAAGGTGTGGGTCATCATGAGGATATGGAGGTTTTCTCACAGTGTTATTGTGTGATGCTTCAAACCACAAGGATTCATTCTGCGAGACGTCAAGACAGGTTGGTTGGATTCAAGACATCCCATAAAGAAGTTCTCCAGAGCAGGGTTCTAAGGATGGATGCCTGGGCAGCCCGCCTCCCATTCTAACTGTCTCCTAGTGACAAGGAAGGTTTGATCTGCTGGCTCTGGGTGAGCAGCAGAGTGGGCTGATTTGAAATGGACTCTCCTGAGAATGGTTCATAATGTAAGTTTGTGTCCTTGGAGACCTTGGGATTGGGCCATGGTGCCAGCGCCCTGAAGGATCCTCCTAACCTGAGGTATTGACACAGCTCCAAAGAGCAAGTTTCCCATGTGGAGATGAGATCTGTTCTGATTGTTTCCTTAGGAAGCCCCCATATTCTGATATTGGAAACCAGGCCTCTGAGGAGAGATACCTAGAAACCAAAGGAATGCATCAGAAGTTGGCTCAGGTTGGAGTTTCTGTCCATGATGGCCCCTTTATAAAGGGGAGCCTCTCATGAGGCCATGTAGGTTTTCCCACGATAGGAGTTGTGAGATGCTCCAATCTGCAAGGATTCCTTATGTGGGACAGTCAAGACCTTTTGGAAGGCTCCAGGACATCCCATATGGAACGGCGCCAGAGCAGGATTCCATGGATGGATGCCTAGAGAGTCTGCTTTGCATTCCAGTTGTCTCCTAGCGACAAGGCAGGTTTGATATTCTGCCTCTGGGGGAGTAATCGACGGGGCTGAGTTGAAATGTACTCTCCTGCCAAATGGTCATAATGCGGGTATGTGTCCATGGAGACCTTGGAATAGGGCGGTTGCTCCGGCTACCTGAAGGTTTCTCCTAACTGGAGGCTTTTACAGTGCTCCAAAGGATAAGTTTCCCATGTGAAGACAAGAGTTGTTCTGATTGGTATCTCTGGAATCCCCCATATGCTGGTATTGTAAAACAGGCCTCTGAGGAGAGATGCTTAGAAAAAAAAAGCAATGGAACAAATTACATTCTAGGGGCCAGTCCAGTTTAATCTTCTTCTCTTGGGTTATCTGTCTACGGGTGAGTTGACGTCGTTGCTCAGTTTGTGAGAGATCGCCCCTCTTTGTCCTGGGTGGCCTACACTATTGGAATGGCCTCTGGGACTTTGGAGGTTTCTCCTTATCTGTAGGGTTGTGGCCAATGGAATGGGAAGAATTTCCTTGGAGAGGGCAGGCACAGTCCTGAGGTGTGGCTCCAGGGGCCTCAGTCTGGAGGGTGTGTGGGACAGGGATGTCAGGATAGAAGTCTGAAAATACAAACTCGGCTTAGGTTTGGGGACGTAGGTATGGCAGGCCCAATCTACAGACTATGAGGAGAATTTTTTCGGCTATGACCTAAGGGTGAGTGTGAACGCTTGCTGAAGCTTATGTCTCTGGATTTTGTGTCAATAGTGGCCATGGAATTCGGGCTGGCCTCATGGGCCATGGACGAGTCTTTCTCTCTGGACCCCAATCACTTGGGATGGCCCAATCCCAAGTGATTGGGGTCATTCTGTGAGTGGGAGGAGTCCTTACTGTGTTTATTTACCTCAAATGTCCCACCAAAGAGGGTTTCCAGAGCAGAGCCCTGAGTAGGGGTGACTAGATGTCTCTACCTCTGGTTAAGATTGGGTGACTTGGGGCATGGCAGGCCCCATATGCGGGCTCATGGTCCAGCCACTGAGAGGCTTTACTTGAGGACAGGGCTCAAACTGAGGGTCCCAATGTGTGTTTGAGCCCACCGCAGCTCTTAAGCATAGGCAGGGCCTCAGGGACCCTACACTACCCTCAGGGGCCCTACTACTACCCCTGTAGGCCCTACAGGGGTCCTACACTGAACGTTGGACAAGATGCCAACCACAAGATTCTGGCGAGAGGGAAGGAGGAGTTCTGATTTCTTCATCACGTTCACCCATGGGAAGTGAGTAGAGATAAGGTCTAGGATTCTGTAGCCTGAAAACCGAAGTTGGAAAGAGATGGCGACCTAAGGCCATGGCGGTTCAGATGTTCTCAGTGTACTGCAAGCTGTCTGGGTGTCGGTTGGGAATTCAGGCCTCAGGTTCTGTCGGACAGGGCATTAGTGCACAGGCTAGACTATATAATTGGTGTACAGTTGAGTGACGTGCAGGTTTATCCTCATTTGAGGTTTCTGGGTAGACCCATAGGGCAATATTTTTTTTCTAGAGGGCAGGCAGAGTGCAGCACTGTGTCATCGGAAATCCCAAAATAGAGGGCGTGTGGTCCAGGAGAGTGAGGACGGAAGTCGGAGAACACTAGCTACGCTTAGGTTTTGGGGTGAGGGCACAGCAGGTACACTCTGAAGAGCTGAATCAAGATCTCGTGCATCTGAAGTCAAGGCGAAGATCAGCTGTTGGCTCAGGTTGGAGTTTCTTTCCATGATCTGCCTTCATGAAGATTGGGGGCATCATGTGACCTTGGAAGCTTTCCATGATATGAGTTGTTAGGTGGTCCATGCACAAGGACTCCTGTGGGACAGTCGAGACCTGTTGGATGGCTCAAGGATGTCCCATAAGGAACGACGCAAGAGCAGGGTTCTAAGGATGGATGCCTGAAGAGCCCAACTCGCATTTCAATTGTCTCCTAGCGACAAGGCAGGTTCAATCTGCTGGCTCTGGAGTAGCAACCGAGGGGGTTTAGTTGAAATGGACTCTCCTGAGGATGGGTCATAATTTGGGATTGTGTCCATGGAGATATTCAAATGGGGCAGTGGCTCCAGTGACCTGAAGTTTTCTCCTAACTGGAGGTTATGACACAGCTCCATAGAGCAAGATTCCCATGTGGAGACGAGATTTTTTCTGATAGGTAGCTCTGGAAACCCCCTTATGCTGGTATTGGAATCCAGGCCTCTGAGGAGAGATGCCTGAAAACAAAAGCAATGGATCCAATTAGGGCCTAGGTGCCTGTCTTGTTCAATATTCTTTTCTATGGATATCTGTCTAAGGTTCTGATTGGAGGTAGTGGCTCAGCTTGTGCCAGAGGGTCCCTGTATGTCCAGGACATCCTACACTATTGGGATGGCCTCAGAGATTTTGGATGATTCTCCTAATCTGTCAGGTTGTGCCAAATGAATGAGCAGAATTCCCTTGGAGAGGGCAGGCACAGTCCTGAGGTGTGGCTCCATGGGGCCCAGCCTTTAGAATGTGTGGGTGAGGACAATGGAGACAGAAGTCTGAAAACACAAACTCGGCTTAGGTTTGGGGACATAGGTATGGCAGGCCCGATCTACAGACCTTGAGAATTTTGGGGGCTCTGAACAAAGGGCAAGTGTGTGGCGCTTTTTCAGGTTTTTGTCTCCGGATTTTGTGTCAATGGTGGCCATGGAATGTAGGCTGGCCTCATCGACCATGGACGAGTATTTCTCTCTGTGGATTTGGCCAGATTCCAAGTGTTTGGGGTCATTCTTTGGATGGTAGGAGTCCTTACTTTTTTTTTTTTCTTTATCTTGGTTGTTTTTTTTTTTTTTTTTTTTTTTTTTTTTTTTTACCTTATGTGTCACACCAAAGAGGGATTCCAGGAAAGAGCTCTGAATAAGGTTGACTAGACTTCTCAAGCTCTGGCTAGGATTGGGGGAGTAGGGGCATGGCAAGTCCCATATGCAGGCTCTTGGTCCAGCCCCGGAGAGGCTTTACTTGAGGCCAGGGTTCATGCTTAGGGTCCTAATGTGTGTTTGTGCCCATCGCAGCCCTCAAGCATGCCTGAGGCCTCATGGGCCATGCTGGGTTCTCATATACTGAACGTTGGACAACATGCCAACCACAAGGTTTCTGGTCATGGGGAAGGTGAAGTTCTGATTTCTGCATCACGTACATCACTTAGTTGTGAGTGGAGATAATGTCTAGGTTCTGAAGCCTGAAGAACAAGGTTGGGAAGAGATGATGACCTAAGGCCATGGCATGTTCGTTGTGTTCAGTGTGAGGCCAGGTGTCTGGGTGTCGGTCACGAGGTCTGGGGTCAGGCTGTGTCAGACAGGGCATTAGTGCCCAGGCTAGACTGTATAATTGGGGTACAGTCTAGAGAATTGCAGGTTGATCCTCATTTGATGTTTCTGGGTAGACCCCTAGGGCAAAGTCTCTCTTCTGGAGGGCAGGCAGAGTGCTGCATTTTGTCTCCAGAATTCCCAAAGTGGAAGGCTTGTGGGCCAGGAGTGTGAGGACGGAAGTCTGAGAACGTGAGCTGGCTTAGGTTTTGGGCGAGGGCAAGGCAGGCACACTCTGCAGAGCTGAATTGAGATCTCATGCATCTGAAGTCAGGGCGAGGATCAGACGGGAGTTTCTGTCCATGATGTCCTCTACCTGAAGGTGGAGGCATCACGAGGCCATGGAGGTTTTCCCACGGTGCGAGTGTGTGATGCTGCAAACCACAAGGATTCCTTCTGCAGGACAGTTGAGACCTGTTGAATGGATCAAGGACACCCCATTAGGAATTTCTCCAGAGCAGAGTTCTAACAACGGATACCTGGGCAACGAACTCGCATTCCAATTGTCTCCTAGTGACAAAGCAGGTTTGATCTGCTGGCACTGGGTGAGCAACCGCCAGGTTTGAGTTGAAATGGACTCTCCTGAGGATGGGTCATAATGTGGGATTGTGTCCATTGAGACATTGGAATGGGGCGGTGGCTCCACTGACGTGAAATTTTCTCCTAACTGGAGGTTTTGACACAGTTCCATATAGCATGATTCCCATGTGGCATGCGATTTGTTCTGATTGGTAGCTCCAGAAACCCCCATGTGCTGGTATTGGAATCCAGGCCTCTGAGGAGAGATACGTGAAAACAAAAGCAATGGATCCGTTTAGGGCCTAGGTGCCTGTCCTGTTCAATCTTCTTTTCTATGGATATCTATCTACAGGTCTGATTGGAGGTAGTGGCTCAGCTTGTGGCAGATGGTCCCTGTTTGTCCCGGACATCCTACAATATTGGGGTGGCCTCGGGGACTTCGGATGTTGCTCCTAATCTGTCAGGTTGTGCCAAAGGAATGAGCAGAATTCCCATGGAGAGGGCAGGCACAGTCCTGAGGTGTGGCTCCATGGGGCCAAGCCTTGAGGGTGTGTGGGCCAGGACAATGGAGACAGAATTCTGAAAACACAAACTTGGCTTAGGTTTGGGGACATAGGTATGGCAGGCCCGATCTACAGACCGTGAGAATTTTTCAGGCTTTGAACAAAGGGCGCTTTGTTCAGGCTTTTGTCTCCGGATTTTGTGTCAATGGTGGCCGTGGAATGTCAGGATGGCCTCATCAGCCATGGACGAGTATTTCTCTCTGTGAATTTGGCCCAATTCCAAGTGTTTGCGGTCATTCTTTGGACGGTAGGAGTCCTTTCTCTATTTTTTTTTTTAACCTCATGTGTCCCACCAAGGAGGGATTCTAGAGAAGAGATCTGAGTAGGGGTGACTAGACTTCTCAAGCACTGGTTAAGGCCTGGGGAGTAGGGGCATGGTAATCTCCATATGTGGGCTCTTGGTCCATCCCCGGAGAGGTTTACTTGAGGCCAGGGATCATGCTTAGGATCCTAATGTGTGTTTGTGCCCATCGCAGCCCTCAAGCATGTCTGGGGCCTCATGGGCCATGCTGGTTTCTCCTACACTGCACGTTGGACAACATGCCAACCACAGGGTTTCTGGTCACGGGGAAGGAGGAGTTCTGATTTCTGCATCACGTACACGGCATGGCAGTGAGTAGAGATAAGGTCTAGATTCTGAAGCCTGAAAACCGAGGTTGGTAAGAGATGACAACCTAAGGCCATGGTGGGTCCAATGCACTTAGTGTTCGGCCAGATGTCTGTGTCCATCATGAGGTCTGGGCTCAGGCTGTGTCAGGCAGGGCATTAGTCCCCAGGCTAGACTGTATAATTGGGGTACAGTCGAGTGATGTGAAGGTTGGTCCTCATTTGGGGTTTCTGGTTGGCCCCATAGGGCAAAGATTTTCTTCTGCAGGGCAGGCAGAGTGCTGCATTCTGGCTCCAGAATTGCCAACTTCAGGGCTTGTGGGCCAGGTGTTTTAGGACAGAAGTCTGAGAACACAAGTTCAGCTTTGAATTCGCAGTGGTGACATGGCAGGCACACTCTACAGACCTGAAATGAGATCTCGTGCATCTGAAGTCAGGGCGAGGATCAGATGTTGGCTTAGGTTGGAGTTTCTGTACATGATGTCCCCTTCATGTACAGAAGGGGGGGGCATCAGGAAACCATGGAAGATTTCCAACTTTGTGAGTGTGTGATGCTCCAAACCACAAGGATTCCGTCAGCGGGACAGTCACGACTTTTTGGATGGATCAAGGACGTCCCATAAGAAATGCCAACTTCAGGGCTTGTGGGCCAGGTGTTTTAGGACAGAAGTCTGAGAACACAAGTTCAGCTTTGAATTCGCAGTGGTGACATGGCAGGCACACTCTACAGACCTGAAATGAGATCTCGTGCATCTGAAGTCAGGGCGAGGATCAGATGTTGGCTTAGGTTGGAGTTTCTGTACATGATGTCCCCTTCATGTACAGAAGGGGGGGGCATCAGGAAACCATGGAAGATTTCCAACTTTGTGAGTGTGTGATGCTCCAAACCACAAGGATTCCGTCAGCGGGACAGTCACGACTTTTTGGATGGATCAAGGACGTCCCATAAGAAATGCTCCAAAGCACAGTTCTAATGATGGATGCCTGGGCAGTCCAACTTGCATTCCAATTGTGTCCTAGTGAAAAGGAGGATTTGATCTGCTGTCACTGGGGGAACAACCGAGGGGGCTGAATTGAAATGGAATCTCATGAGGATCAGTCGATGTGGATTTGTGTCCATGGATCCCTTGGAATGGGGCAGTGGCTCTGTTGCCCTGAAGAATTCTCCTAACCTGAGGTTTTGATGCAGCTCCAAAGAGCAAGTTTCCCATGTAGAGACGAGATTTGTTCTGAAACCCCCACAACCTGGTATTGGAAACCAAGCATCTGGGGAACAATGCCTGGAATCCAAAGCAATGGATCTGATTACGGTCTAGGGGCCTGTCCTTTTCAATATTCTCCTCTGAGTGTCTCTGTCTAAGATTCAGAATGGAGGTCACTGCTCCGCTTGTGTCAGATCACCCATGTTTGTTGGGGGAGGCCAACACTATTGGGCTGGTCTTGGGAATTAGAGGTTTCTCCTAATCTGTAAGGTTGTGGCAAATGAAACGGGCAGAGTTCCCTTGGAGAGCACTGGCACAGTCCTTAGGTGTGACACCACCTTTCTGGGTGTCATCCAGGAGGTCCAGGCTCAGGCTGTGTCAGACAGGGCATTAGTTCCAAGCTTAGACTGTATAATTGGAGTAAAGTTGAGTGGCATGCAGGTTGATCCTCATTTGGCGTTTCTGGGTAGCCCCAGGGGCAACGTTTTTCTTCTGGAGGGAAGGAAGAGTGCTGCATTGTGGCGACGGAATTCTCACACTGGAGGGCTTGTGGGCCAGAATTGTGAGGAAGGAAGTGTGAGAACACAAGCTAGGCTTAGGTTTTGGGTCAAGATCATGGCAGGCACACTCTGTAGAGCTAAATCTAAATCTCATGCATCTGAAGTCAGGGCGAGGATCAGACGTAGGCTCAGGTTGAAGTTTCTGTTCAGGATGGCCCCTTCATGATGGTGGGGGGCATCATGGGGCTATGGAGACTTTCCCACGATTGGCATTGTATGTTGCTCCAATCGGCAAGGATTCCTTCTACGGGACAGTCGAGACCGGTCAGATTGCTCCAGGACGTCCCATGCGGAACCACGGCAGTGCAGGGTTCTAAGGATGGATTCCTGGAGTGCCCGCCTCACATTACTATTGTCTCCTAGTGACAAGGCAGGTTCGATCTGCTTCTTTTGGGGAGCAACCAAAGGGGATGTGTTGAAATGGACTCGCCTGCGGATGGGTCATAATGTGGGTTTGTGTCCATGGAGACCTTGGAATGGGGTGTTGGCTGCTGGGACCTGAAGGTTTCCCTTAACGGGAGGTTGTGACACAGCTCCAAAATGCATGTTTCCCATGTGGAAATGAGATTTGTTCAGACTGGTACCTCCAGAAAAACACATATGCTGGTATTGGAAAACAGGCCTCTGAGGAGAGATGCCAGGAATCAAAAGCAATGGATCTGCATAGGTCCTAGGTGCCTGTCCGGTTCAATCTTCTTCTCTGGGGTTATCTGTCTATGGGTCTGAGTTGAGGTAGTTGCTCATCTTGGGACAGATCACCCTGTTTGCCCTGAGTGGCCAACACTATTGGGATGGCCTCAGGGACGTTGGAGTGTTCTCCTAATCTTTAGGGTTGTGGCCAATGGAATGGGCAGAATTTGCTTGGAGAAGGCAGGCACAGTCCTGAGGCATGGCTCCAGGGGCCCCAGCCTGGAGGGTGTGTGGGCCAGGACAGTGGGGACAGAAATCTGAAAACCCAAATTCAGCTTAGGTTTGGGGACGTAGGTATGACAGGCCTGATCTATAGTCCGTGAGGAGAATTTTTCAGGCTATGAACAAAGGGCAAGTGTGAGGCATATCTCCAGGCTTTTGTCTCTAGATTTTGTGTCAATGGTGGCCATGGAATGACGGGATGGCCTCTTTGGCCATGGATGATTCTTTCTCTTTTAAGATTTGGTCAGATCCCAAGTTTTGGGGCTCATTCAGGGGATGGAGGAGACCCTTCGATATTTTTTTCCTCAGGGGTTCCAGTGCAGAGACCTGAATAGGGGTGACTAGACCTCTCAACCTCTCATTAATATTGGGGGACTAGGGATGGCAATGCGGGTTCTTGGTCCAGCCCCTGAGAGGCTTTACTTGAGGACAGGGCTCACACTGAGGGTCCCAATGTGTTTGTGCCCATTGCGGTTCTCAAGCATGGGCGGGGACTCATGGGCTACACTGGATTCTCCTACACTGAACGTTGGAAAACATGCCAACCACAAGGTTTCTTGCCTTGAGGAAGAAGGAGTTTCATTTCTGCATCACGTTCACCACTGGGTAGTGAGTATATATAAGGTCTAGGTTCTGAAGCCTGAAAACCAAGGTTGGGAAGAGATGATGACCTAAAGGCATGGCGGGTCTGATGTGCTCAGTGTACAGCCAGCTGTCTGGGTGTCGGTTGGGAATTCAGACCTCAGGCTGTGCAAGGCAGGGCATTAACGCCGAAGCGAAACTGTATAATTGGGGTAGAGTCAAGTGGCATGCAGGTTGATCCTCATTTGGTGTTTCTGGTTAGCCCCATAGGACAACGTTTCTCTTCTGGAGGGCAGTCAGAGTGCTGCATTGTGTCTCTCCAGAATTCCCTAACTGGAGGGCTGGTGGGCTCGGAGTGTGAGGACGAAGTCTGAGAACAATAGCTAGGTTTTGCTTCGGGGCGGGGTTTCGGCAGGCACATTCTGCAGAGTTGAATCAAGATTTCGTGCATCTGAAGTCAGGGCGAGGATTAGACGTTGGCTCAGGTTGGAGTTTCTGTCCAAGATGGCTCTTTCATGAAGGGGACAGTGCACCACGAGGCCACAGAGCTTTTCCCATAATGGGAGTTGTGAGGTGCTCCAAAGCGCAAGGATTCCTTCTGCAGGACAGCTGTGACCTGTTGGATGGCTCCAGGACGTCCCATATGGAATTACTTCAGAGTAGTTTTCTACAGATGGATGCCTAGCCAGCCCGCCTCACATTCCAATTGTCTCCTAGTGACAAGATAGGTTCGATCTGCTGGCTCTAGGGGAGCACCCAAGGGCACTGAGTTGAAATAGACTCTCCTGATGATGGGTCCTAATGTGGGATTGTGTCCATGGAGACCTTGGAATGAGGTGGTGGCACCGGGGCCCTGAAGGATTTTCCTAGCCGGAGGTTTTGACACAGCTTGAAAGAGCACGTTTCCCATGTGGAGAAGACATTTGTTCTGACTGATGACTCAGGAAACCCCCATATGGTGGTATTGAAAACCAGGCCTCTGAGGTTCTGACATAGCTCCACGAGCAAGTTTCCAATGTGCAGACAATACTTGCTCTGAAGGGCCCACTGGAAACCCCATAGGCTGGTATTGGAAACCAGGCCTCTGAGAAGAGATGCCTGGAAACCAAAACAATGGATCTGATTAGGGCCTAAGGCCTGTCCTGTTCAATGTTCTTCTCTGGGGACATCTGTCTCCGAGTTGGTGTGGAGCTAGTTGCTCAGCTAGTGTCAGATCACCCCTGTTTGTTCCAAGCGGCCTACAAAATTGGTATGGTCCCAGGGACATTGTAGATTTCTCCTGATTTATATGGTTGTGGCCAATGGAATATGAAGAATTCCCTTTGAGAGGGAAGGAACAATCCTGAAGTGTGGTTCCAGGGGGACTAGCCTGGAGGGTGTGTGTTTTCAGACAACTGTCCAAACAGCCCAGGCCTACACAACCTACAGGCTCAGGCCCCTGGAGCCAAACCTGAGGACTGTACTTGCCCTCTCCAAGGGAATTGTGTGTGCCCATTCCAATGGCCACAACCCTTCTAATAGGATAAACCTCCAAAGTCCCTGATCCATCTCAATAGTGGTGACTTCCCAGGAAAAACAGGGGCAATCTGAGCCCAACTGAGCACCTACCAGCACTCAGACCCATAGACAGATGTCCCCAGAGGTAAAAAGGAAAGAACAGGCCCCTAGGCACTAATCAGATCCATTGCTTTGGTTTCCAGGCATCTCTCCTCAGAGTCCTGGATTTCAAAAGCAGCATATAGCTGTTTCTTGACCCACACAACAGAAAACATCTCATCTACAATGGGAAACTTGCACGTTGGAGCTGTGTCAAAGCCTCTGTTAGGAGAACCCTTTAGGGCCCCAGTGCCTCCGCTTCATTCCAAGGTCTCCAGAGACTCAAAAGCACATTAGGACCAATCCCCAGGGGTGTCCATTTCAACTCGCGTCCTCGGTTGCTTCCCACAGATCCAGGAGATCTAACCTGTCTTGTTGCTAGGAGACAATTGGAATGCGAGGTGGGCTACCCAGCCATCCATCCTTAGAACCCTGCTCAGAATCATTGGCCTGGAGCCAAACAACAGGTCTCAATTGTCCTGCATAAGACTCTCTGCAGTTTGGAGCTTCTCACAACTCCCATCGTGGGAAAACCCCCATGGCCTCGTGATGCCCCCCCATTCATGAAGGGGCCATCAGGGACAGAAACTCCAACCTGATCGATCGTCTGATCCTCGCCCTGACTTCAGATGCACGAGATCTAGATTCAGGTCTGTAGATTGTGCCTGCCATGGCCTCACCCAGAAACCTAAGCCTAGCTTCTGTTCTCAGACTTTTGTAGTCAGACTACTGGCCCACAAGCCCTCCAGTTTGGCAATCCAGAACTACAATGCAGCACTCTGCCGGCCCTCCAGAAGAAAAACATTGTCCTCTGGTGCTACCCAGTAATCCCAAATGAGGATCAACCTGCACCGACCTAGGCTGTACCCCAAATACATAGGCTGACCAGGGCACTAATGCCCTTTCTGACACAGCCTGAGCCTGGACCCCCTGGCCCCTCCCAGACAGCTGGACGCACACTTGAGCACATGGAGCCGCCATGGCCTTAGGTCGTCATCTCTTCCCAACATCAGTTTTCAGGTCTCAGAATCTAGACCTTATATCCAATCACTGCCCAGGGTTGAAGGTGATGCAGAAATCAGAACTCCTTCCCCATGGCAAGAAACCTTGTGGTTGGCATGTTGTCCAACGTTCAGTGTAGTTGAAACCAGTGTGGCCCATGAGGCCCCGCCCATGCTCGCGGGCCACATTGGTCACAAACACACATTGTGACGCTCAGGCTGAGCCCAGTCCTCAAGTAAGGCCACTCAGTGGCTGGATGAAGAGATAGCATATTGGGCTTGCCATGCCCCTAGGCCCCAATTTTTAACTATAGTTCGGGTTGTCCCTTCAGTCTTCCCCACGGCTTTCCTTTGGAATTCCTCTTTTGGTGGGACACCTGAGGTAACAAAACTGAAATGAGTTCACCCATCCCACAGATTGACGAAAAGCAATTGGGAATCGGGCCAAATCCTCAGAGAGGAAGATTCGTCCATGGCCATGAGGCCTCCCCGACATTCCACGGCCATCGCTGATACAAAATCCAGAGACAAAAGCCTGAGTAAGCGCCTCAGACTCGCACTTTCTTCATATCCTGAAGAGTTCTTCTCATGGTTTGTAGATCGGGCCTGCCATACCTACGTCCCCAATCCTAAGCTGAGTTTCTGTTTCAGACTTCTGTCCTCAAAGTCTTGGGCCACTCACCCTCCAGGCTGGGCCCCTGGAGCCACACATTAGGACTGTGCCTACCAATCCATGGAAATTCTGCCTATTCCATGGTCCAAAATCGTACAAATTAGGAGAAACCTCCAAAGTCCCTGAGGCCATCCCAATAGTGTAGGTCGCCCGGAACAAACAAGGGCTGTCTGACACCAGCTGATAATCGACCTCCACTCATACCATAGATGGATGTCCCCAGAGAAGAAGATTGAACCAGACAGGACCCTAGGCCATAATAGGATCCATTGCTTTGGGTTACAGGCATGTGTCCTCAAAAGCCTGATTCCAATACGAGCATAGGGGTTTTCCTGAGGCACCCATCAGAACTCATCTCGTCTCCACAAGGAAACCTGTGCATGGGAGCCATGTCCAAAGCTTAGGAGAGTACTTCAGGGTCCCGGTGCCACTGCCCCATTCCAAGGCCCTCATGGACACAAAAACACATTAGGACCCATCCTCTGGAAAGTCCATTTCAACTCAGCCACCCCGGTTGCTCCCGAAGAGCCATCAGATCTAAACTGTCTTGTTGCTAGGAGACAATTGGAATGCGAGGCGGGCTTCCCAGGCATCCATCCGCGAACGGTGCTCTGGAGTCATTCCATATGGGATGTCCTGGAGCTGTCCAACAGGTCTCAATTGTCCCGCAGAAGGAATCCTTGAAGGGGGCATCCCACAACTCCCAACGTGGGAAAACCTCAATGGCCTCGAGATTCCGCTCCCTTCATGAAGCGGCCGTCATGCTCAGAAACTCCAACCTGAGCCAACGTCTGATCCTCGCCCTGACTTCAGATGCATGAGATATTGGTTCAGATCTGCAGGGGGTACCTGCCGTGCCCTCGCCCTGAAACCCAAGTCTAGCTTGTCTTCTCAGACTTCCGTCCTCACACTCCTGGCCCCGAAGCCCTCAAGTTTGGCAATTCCGGACCCACAATGCAGCACTCTGCCTGCCCTCTAGAAAAAAAATTATTGCCTCATGAGCTGCCCAGGCACCTTAAATGAGGGTAAACCTACACAGAACTCGACTTTACCCAAATTATATAGTCTAACCTGGGCACTAATGCACTGTCGAACACAACCTGAGCCAGGACCTCCTGACCAACACCCAGAAAGCTGACTGCACACTGAGCACATAAAACGCGCCATGGCCTTAGGTCATCATCTCTTCCCTACCTCAGTTTTCAGGCTTCAGAACCGAGACCTTATCTCCAATCACTGCCCAGGGGTGAGTGTGATGCAGAAATCAGAACTCCTCCTTACCCATGGCAAGAACCCTGTGGTTGGCACGTTGTCCAACGTTCAGTGTAGGAGAAACCAGCATTCACCCTGAGGCCCCGCCCATTCTTGAGTGCGACGAGAGCATACACACGCATTGTGACCCTCAGCACGAGTTCTGTCCTCTAGTAAGTCCTCTCAGTGGCTGGACCATTAGATGTCATAATGGGCTTGACATGTCCCTAGGCCCCAATTTTTAACCAGATTTCTGATTGTCCAGTCGCCCCTCCCCAGGGCTCTACTCTGGAATCCCTCATTTGGTGGGACACCTGAGGTTAAAAAAGAAAAAAAAAACAACAACAACAACAAAAAAACGAACTTCTTCCAGTCCACAGAATGACCCCAAACTCTTTGGACGGGGCCAAACCACCAGAGAGTAAGACACGTCCATTTCCCATGAAGTCACCCAGAAATTCCACGACCATGAGTGACACGATATCCAGAGACCAAAACTTGAGCAGGAGCCTCACACTCGCCCTTCTTTCAAATCCCAAAGAGTTCTCCTCATGGCCTGTAAATCAGTCCTGCCATACCTATGACCCGAAACATAAGCTGAGTTTGTGTTTTCAGACAACTGCCCAAACAGCCCTGGCCTACACAACCTACAGGCTCAGGCCCCTGGAGCCAAACCTGAGGACTGTACTTGCCCTCTCCAAAGGAATTGTGTGTGCCCATTCCAATGGCCACAACCCTTCTAATAGGATAAACCTCCAATGTCCCTGATCCATCTCAATAGTGGTGGCTTCCCAGGAAAAACAGGGGCAATCTGAGCCCAACTGAGCACCTACCTGCACTCAGACCCATAGACAGATGTCCCCAGAGGTAAAAAGGAAAGAACAGGCCCCTAGGCACTAATCAGATCCATTGCTTTGGTTTCCAGGCATCTCTCCTCAGAGGCCTGGATTTCAAAAGCAGCATATAGCTGTTTCTTGACTCACCCATCAGAAAACATCTCATTTACACATGGGAAACTTGCACGTTGGAGCTGTGTCAAAGCCTTTGTTTAGGAGAACCGTTTAGGGCCCCAGGGCCAACGCTGCATTTCAAGGTCTCCATAGACACAAAAGCACGTTAGGACCCATGCCCAGGGGTGTCCATTTCAACTCAGCGTCCTCGGTTGCTCCCCACAGATCCAGGAGATCTAACCTGTCTTGTTGCAAGGAGACAATTGGAATGCGAGGTGGGCTACCCAGCCATCCATCCTTAGAACCCTGCTCAGAATCATTGGCCTGGAGCCAAACAACAGGTCTCAATTGTCCTGCAGAAGACTCTCTGCAGTTTGGAGCTTCTCACAACTCCCATCGTGAGAAAACACCCATGGCCTCGTGATGCCCCCCCCCCCATTCATGAAGGAGCCATCAGGGACAGAAACTACACCCTGAGCGATCGTCTGATATTCGCCCTGACTTCAGATGCACGAGATCTCGATTCAGGTCTGTAGATTGTGCCTGCAATGGCCTCACCCAGAAACCTAAGCCTAGCTTGTGTTCTCAGACTTTTGTCGTCAGACTACTGGCCCACAAGCCCTCCAGTTTGGCAATCCAGAACTACAATGCAGCACTCTGCCGGCTCTGCAGAAGAAAAACATTGTCCTCTGGGGCTAACCAGTAACCCCAAATGAGGATCAACCTGCACCGACCTTGGCTTTACCCCAAATACATAGGCTGACCAAGGCACTAATGCCCTTTCTGACACAGCCTGAGCCTGGACCCCCTGGCTCCTCCCAGACAGCTGGCCGCACACTGATCACATCGAGCCGCCATGGCCTTAGGTCATCATCTCTTCCCAACCTCGGTTTTCAGTTTTCAGAACCTAGACCTTATCTCCAATCACTGCCCTGGGTTGAAGGTGATGCAGAAATCAGAACTCCTTCCCCATGGCAAGAAACCTTGTGGTTGGCATGTTGTCCAACGTTCAGTGTAGTTGAATCCAGTGTGGCCCATGAGGCCCCGC
Source organism: Mustela nivalis (assembly GCF_964662115.1). Lineage (NCBI taxonomy): Eukaryota > Metazoa > Chordata > Mammalia > Carnivora > Mustelidae > Mustela > Mustela nivalis. Next base: position 130,918 of record NW_028135630.1, read on the forward strand.
CCATGCTCCCGGGCCACATTGGTCACAAACACACATTGTGACCCTCAGGCTGAGCCCAGTCCTCAAGTAAGGCCACTCAGTGGCTGGATGAAGAGATAGCATATTGGGCTTGCCATGACCCTAGGCCCCAATTTTTAACCATAGTTCGGGTTGTCCCTTCAGTCTTCCCCACGGCTTGGCTTTGGAATTTTACTTTTGGTGGGACACCTGAGGTAACAAAACTGAAATGAGTCCTCCCATCCCACACATTGACGAAAAGCAATTGGGAATCGGGCCAAATCCTCAGTTATGAAGATTCGTTCATGGCCCATGAGGCCTCCCCGACATTCCACGGCCATTGCTGATACAAAATCCAGAGACAAAGCCTGAGCAAGCGCCTCAGACTCGCACTTGCTTCATATCCTAAAGAGTTCTTCTCATGGTTTGTAGATCGGGCCTGCCATACCTACGTCCCCAAACCTAAGCTGAGTTTGTGTTTTCAGACTACTGTCCTCAAAGTCTGGGGCCACACACCCTCCAGCCTGAACCCCTGGAGCCACACATTAGGACTGTGCCTACCAATCCATGGGAATTCTGCCCATTCCATGGTCCAAAATCGTACAAATTAGGAGAAACCTCCAAAGTCCCTGAGGCCATCCCAATAGTGTAGGTCGCCCGGAACAAACAAGGGCTGTCTGACACCAGCTGATAATCGACCTCCACTCATACCATAGATGGATGTCCCCAGAGAAGAAGATTGTACCAGACAGGACCCTAGGCCATAATAGGATCCATTGCTTTGGGTTACAGGCATGTGTCCTCAAAAGCCTGATTCCAATTCGAGCATAGGGTTTTTCCTGAGGCACCCATCAGAACTCATCTCGTCTCCACAATGAAACCTGTGCATGGGAGCCATGTCCAAAGCTTAGGAGAGTACTTCAGGGTCCCTGTGCCACCGCCCCATTCCAAGGCCCTCATGGACACAAAAACACATTAGGACCCATCCTCAGGAAAGTCCATTTCAACTCAGCCACCCCGGTTGCTCCCGAAGAGCCATCAGATCTAAACTGTCTTGTTGCCTGGAATCAATTGGAATGCGAGGCGGGCTTCCCAGGCATCCATCCGCGAACGGTGCTCTGGAGTCATTCCATATGGGATGTCCTGGAGCTGTCCAACAGGTCTCAATTGTCCCGCAGAAGGAATCCTTGAAGGGGGCATCCCACAACTCCCAACGTGGGAAAACCTCAATGGCCTCGAGATTCCGCTCCCTTCATGAAGCGGCCGTCATGCTCAGAAACTCCAACCTGAGCCAACGTCTGATCCTCGCCCTGACTTCAGATGCATGAGATATTGGTTCAGATCTGCAGGGGGTACCTGCCGTGCCCTCGCCCTGAAACCCAAGTCTAGCTTGTCTTCTCAGACTTCCGTCCTCACACTCCTGGCCCCGAAGCCCTCAAGTTTGGCAATTCCGGACCCACAATGCAGCACTCTGCCTGCCCTCTAGAAAAAAAATTATGCCTCATGAGCTGCCCAGGCACCTTAAATGAGGGTAAACCTACACAGCACTCGACTTTACCCAAATTATATAGTCTAACCTGGGCACTAATGCACTGTCAAACAGAACCTGAGACCAGACCTCCTGACCAACACCCGAAAGCTGACCAAACACTGAGCACATAAAACCCGCCATGGCCTAAGGTCATCATCTCTTCCCTACCTCAGTTTTCAGGCTTCAGACCCGAGACCTTACCTCAATCACTGCCCAGTGGGGAGTGTGATGGAGAAATCATAACTCCTCCTTACCCATGGCAAGAACCCTTGTGGTTGGCACGTTGTCCAACCTTCAGTGTAGGAGAAACTAGCATTCACCTAAGGCCCCGCCCATCCTTGAGTGCGACGAGGGCATACACACGCATTGTGACCCTCAGCATGAGTCCTGTCCTCTAGTAAGTACTCTCAGTTGCTGGACCATTAGATGTCATAATGGGCTTGACATGTTTCTAGTCCCCAATTTTTAACCAGATTTCTGATTGTCCAGTCGACCCTCCCCAGGGCTCTACTAGGGAATCCCTCATTTGGTGGGACACCTTAGGTTAAAAAAGAAAACATAAAAAGAAAACAAAACGGATTTCTTCCAGCCCACAGAATGACCCAAAACTCTTTGGACGGGTCCAAACCACCAGAGAGTAAGACTAGTCCATTTCCCATGAAGTCACCCAGAAATTCCACGACCATGAGTGACACGATATCCAGAGACAAAAACTTGAGCAGGAGCCTCACACTCGCCCTTCTTTCAAATCCCGAAGAGTTCTCCTCATGGTCTGTAGATCAGTCCTGCCATACCTATTACCCGAAACATAAGCCGAGTTTGTGATTTCTGACAACTGTCCAAATAGCCCTGGCCTACACAACCTACAGGCTCAGGCCCCTGGAGCCAAACCTGAGGACTGTACTTGCCCTCTCCAAGGGAATTGTGTGTGCCCATTCCAATGGCCACAACCCTTCTAATAGGATAAACCTCCAAAGTCCCTGATCCATCTCAATAGTGGTGGCTTCCCAGGAAAAACAGGGGCAATCTGAGCCCAACTGAGCACCTACCTGCACTCAGACCCATAGACAGATGTCCCCAGAGGTATGAAGGAAAGAACAGGCCCCTAGGCACTAAGCAGATCCATTGCTTTGGTTTCCAGGCATCTCTCCTCAGAGGCCTGGATTTCAAAAGCAGCATATAGCTGTTTCTTGACTCACCCATCAGAAAACATCTCATCTACACATGGGAAACTTGCACGTTGGAGCTGTGTCAAAGCCTCTGTTTAGGAGAACCATTTAGGGCCCCAGTGCCACCGTTTCATTCCAAGGTCTCCATAGACACAAAAGCACGTTAGGACCCATCCCCAGGGGTGTCCATTTCAACTCAGCGTCCTCGGTTGCTCCCCACAGATCCAGGAGATCTAACCTGTCTTGTTGCGAGGAGACAATTGGAATGCGAGGTGGGCTACCCAGCCATCCATCCTTAGATCCCTGCTCAGAATCATTGGCCTGGAGCCAAACAACAGGTCTCAATTGTCCTGCAGAAGACTCTCTGCAGTTTGGAGCTTCTCACAACTCCCATCGTGGGAAAACACCCATTGCCTCGTGATGCCCGCCCCATTCATGAAGGGGCCATCAGGGTCAGAAACTCCAACTTGAGCGATCATCTGATCCTCGCCCTGACTTCAGATGCACGAGATCTCGATTCAGGTCTGTAGATTGTGCCTGCCATGGCCTCACCCAGAAACCTAAGCCTAGCTTGTGTTCTCAGACTTTTGTCGTCAGACTCCTGGCCCACAAGCCCTCCAGTTTGGTAATTCAGAACTACAATGCAGCACTCTGCAGACCCTCCAGAAGAAAAACATTGTCCTCTGGGGCTACCCAGTAACCCCAAATGAGGATCAACCTCACCGTCCTTGGCAGTACCCCAAATACATAGGCTGACCAGGGCACTAATGCCCTTTCTGACACAGCCTGAGCCTGGACCCCCTGGCCCCTCCCAGACAGCTGGCCGCACACTGAGCACATCGAGCCGCCATGGCCTTAGGTCGTCATCTCTTCCCAACCTCGGGTTTAAGGTTTCAGAACCTAGGCCATATCTCCAATCACTGCCCAGGGTTGAAGGTGATGCAGAAATCAGAACTCCTTCCCCATGGCAAGAAACCTTGTGGTTGGCATGTTGTCCAACGTTCAGTGTAGTTGAAACCAGTGTGGCCCATGAGGCCCCGCCCATGCTCATGGGCCACATTTGTCACAAACACACATTGTGACCCTCAGGCTGAGCCCAGTCCTCAAGTAAGGCCACTCAGTGACTGGATGACGAGATAGCATATTGGGCTTGCCATGCCCCTAACACCCAATTTTTAACCATAGTTCGGGTTGTCCCTTCAGTCTTCCCCAAGGCTTGGCTTTGTTATTCCTCTTTTGTTGGGACACCTGAGGTAACAAACATGAAAGGAGACCTCCCATCCCACAGATTGACGAAAAGCAATTGGGAATCGGGCCAAATCCTCAGAGAGGAAGATTCGTCCATGGCCCATGAGGCCTCCCCGACATACCACGGCCATCGCTGATACAAAATCCAGAGACAAAAACCTGAGCAAGCGCCTCAGACTCGCACTTTCTCCATATCCTGAAGAGTTCTTCTCATGGTTTGTAGATCGGGCCTGCCATACCTACGTCCCCAAACCTAAGCTGAGTTTGTGTTTTCAGAATTCTGTCCTCAATGTCTTGGGCCCCACACCATCCAGGCTGGGCCCCTGGAGGCACACATTAGGACTGTGCCTACCAATCCATGGGAATTCTGCCCTTTCCATGGTCCAAAATCGTACAAATTAGGAGAAACCTCCAAAGTCCCTGAGGCCATCCCAATAGTGTAGGTCGCCAGGAACAAACAAGGGCTGTCTAACGCTAGCTGATAATCGACCTCCACTCATACCATAGATGGATGTCCCCAGAGAAGAAGATTGAACCAGACAGGAACCTAGGCCATAATAGGATCCATTGCTTTGGGTTACAGGCATGTGTCCTCAAAAGCCTGATTCCAATACGAGCATAGGGGTTTCCTTAGGCACCCATTAGAACTCATCTCACCTCCAGAAGGAAACCTGTGCATGGGAGCCATGTCCAAAACTTAGGAGAGTACTTCAGGGTCCCGGTGCCACCGCCCCATTCCAAGGCCCTCATGGACACAAAAACACATTAGGACCCATCCTCTGGAAAGTCCATTTCAACTCAGCCACCCCGGTTGCTCCCGAAGAGCCATCAGATCTAAACTGTCTTGTTGCTAGGACACAATTGGAATGCGAGGCGGGCTTCCCAGGCATCCATCCGCGAACGGTGCTCTGGAGTCATTCCATATGGGATGTCCTGGAGCTGTCCAACAGGTCTCAATTGTCTCGCAGAAGGAATCCTTGAAGGGGGCATCCCACAACTCCCAACGTGGGAAAACCTCAATGGCCTCGAGATCCCGCTCCCTTCATGAAGCAGACTTCATGCTCAGACTCCAACCTGAGCCAACGTCTGATCCTCGCCCTGACTTCAGATGCATGAGATATTGGTTTAGATCTGCAGGGGGTACCTGCCGTGCCCGTGCCCTGAAACCCAAGTCTAGCTTGTCTTCTAAGACGTCCGTCCTCACACTCCTGGCCCCGAAGCCCTCAAGTTTGGCAATTCCGGACCCACAATGCAGCACTCTGCCTGCCCTCTAGAAAAAAAATTATTGCCTCATGAGCTGCCCAGGCACCTTAAATGAGGGTAAACCTACACAGCACTCGACTTTACCCAAATTATATAGTCTAACCTGGGCACTAATGCACTGTCGAACACAACCTGAGCCCGGACCTCCTGACCAACACCCAGAAAGTTGACCGCACACTGAGCACATAAAACCCGCCATGGCGTTAGGTCATCATCTCTTCCCTATCTCAGTTTTCAGGCTTCAGAACAGAGACCTTATCTCCAATCACTGCCCAGGGGTGAGTGTGATGCAGAAATCAGAACTCAGCCTTACCCATGGCAAGAACACTTGTGGTTGGCACGTTGTCCAACCTTCACTGTAGGAGAAACAAGCATTCACCCTGAGGCCCCGCCCATTCTTGAGTGCGACTAGGGCATACACACGTATTGTGACCCTCAGCATGAGTCCTGTCCTCTAGTAAGTCCTCTCAGTGGCTGGACCATTAGATGTCATAATGGGCTTGACATGTCCCTAGGCCCCAATTTTTAACCAGATTTCTGATTGTCCAGTCGCCCCTCCCCAGGGCTCTACTCTGGAATCCCTCATTCGGTGGGACACCTGAGGTTAAAAAAGAAAAAAACAACAGCAACAACAACAATAACAACAACAACAAAAAAAAAACGGACTTCTTCCAGCCCACAGAATGACCCCAAACTATTTGGACGGGGCCAAACCACCAGAGAGTAAGACACGTCCATGTCCCATGAAGTCACCCAGAAATTCCACGACCATGAGTGACACGATATCCAGAGAAAAAAACTTGAGCAGGAGCCTCACACTCGCCCTTCTTTCAAATCCCGAAGAGTTCTCCTCATGGCCTGTAAATCAGTCCTGCCATACCTATGACCCGAAACATAAGCCGAGTTTGTGTTTTCAGACAACTGTCCAAACAGCCCTGGCCTACACAACCTACAGGCTCAGGCCCCTGGAGCCAAACCTGAGGACTGTACTTGCCCTCTCCAAGGGAATTGTGTGTGCCCATTCCAATGGCCACAACCATTCTAATAGGATAAACCTCCAATATCCCTGATCCATCTCAATAGTGGTGGCTTCCCAGGAAAAACAGGGGCAATCTGAGCCCAACTGAGCACCTACCTGCACTCAGACCCATAGACAGATGTCCCCAGAGGTAAAAAGGAAAGAACAGGCCCCTAGGCATTAATCAGATCCATTGCTTTGGTTTCCAGGCATCTCTCCTCAGAGGCCTGGATTTCAAAAGCAGCATATAGCTGTTTCTTGACTCACCCATCAGAAAACATCTCATCTACACATGGGAAACTTGCACGTTGGAGCTGTGTCAAAGCCTCTGTTTAGGAGAACCGTTTAGGGCCCCAGTGCCACCGCTTCATTTCAAGGTCTCCATAGACACAAAAGCACGTTAGGACCCATGCCCAGGGGTGTCCATTTCAACTCAGCGTCCTCGGTTGCTCCCCACAGATCCAGGAGATCTAACCTGTCTTGTTGCGAGGAGACAATTGGAATGCGTGGTGGGCTACCCAGCCATCCATCCTTAGATCCCTGCTCAGAATCATTGGCCTGGAGCCAAACAACAGGTCTCAATTGTCCTGCAGAAGACTCTCTGCAGTTTGGAGCTTCTCACAACTCCCATCGTGGGAAAACACCCATTGCCTCGTGATGCCCGCCCCATTCATGAAGGGGCCATCAGGGTCAGAAACTCCAACTTGAGCGATCATCTGATCCTCGCCCTGACTTCAGATGCACGAGATCTCGATTCAGGTCTGTAGATTGTGCCTGCCATGGCCTCACCCAGAAACCTAAGCCTAGCTTGTGTTCTCAGACTTTTGTCGTCAGACTCCTGGCCCACAAGCCCTCCAGTTTGGTAATTCAGAACTACAATGCAGCACTCTGCAGACCCTCCAGAAGAAAAACATTGTCCTCTGGGGCTACCCAGTAACCCCAAATGAGGATCAACCTCACCGTCCTTGGCTGTACCCCAAATACATAGGCTGACCAGGGCACTAATGCCCTTTCTGACACAGCCTGAGCCTGGACCCCCTGGCCCCTCCCAGACAGCTGGCCGCACACTGAGCACATCGAGCCGCCATGGCCTTAGGTCGTCATCTCTTCCCAACCTCGGGTTTAAGGTTTCAGAACCTAGGCCATATCTCCAATCACTGCCCAGGGTTGAAGGTGATGCAGAAATCAGAACTCCTTCCCCATGGCAAGAAACCTTGTGGTTGGCATGTTGTCCAACGTTCAGTGTAGTTGAAACCAGTGTGGCCCATGAGGCCCCGCCCATGCTCACTGGCCACATTTGTCACAAACACACATTGTGACCCTCAGGCTGAGCCCAGTCCTCAAGTAAGGCCACTCAGTGACTGGATGACGAGATAGCATATTGGGCTTGCCATGCCCCTAACACCCAATTTTTAACCATAGTTCGGGTTGTCCCTTCAGTCTTCCCCAAGGCTTGGCTTTGTTATTCCTCTTTTGTTGGGACACCTGAGGTAACAAACATGAAAGGAGACCTCCCATCCCACAGATTGACGAAAAGCAATTGGGAATCGGGCCAAATCCTCAGAGAGGAAGATTCGTCCATGGCCCATGAGGCCTCCCCGACATACCACGGCCATCGCTGATACAAAATCCAGAGACAAAAACCTGAGCAAGCGCCTCAGACTCGCACTTTCTCCATATCCTGAAGAGTTCTTCTCATGGTTTGTAGATCGGGCCTGCCATACCTACGTCCCCAAACCTAAGCTGAGTTTGTGTTTTCAGAATTCTGTCCTCAATGTCTTGGGCCCCACACCATCCAGGCTGGGCCCCTGGAGGCACACATTAGGACTGTGCCTACCAATCCATGGGAATTCTGCCCTTTCCATGGTCCAAAATCGTACAAATTAGGAGAAACCTCCAAAGTCCCTGAGGCCATCCCAATAGTGTAGGTCGCCAGGAACAAACAAGGGCTGTCTAACGCTAGCTGATAATCGACCTCCACTCATACCATAGATGGATGTCCCCAGAGAAGAAGATTGAACCAGACAGGAACCTAGGCCATAATAGGATCCATTGCTTTGGGTTACAGGCATGTGTCCTCAAAAGCCTGATTCCAATACGAGCATAGGGGTTTCCTTAGGCACCCATTAGAACTCATCTCACCTCCAGAAGGAAACCTGTGCATGGGAGCCATGTCCAAAACTTAGGAGAGTACTTCAGGGTCCCGGTGCCACCGCCCCATTCCAAGGCCCTCATGGACACAAAAACACATTAGGACCCATCCTCTGGAAAGTCCATTTCAACTCAGCCACCCCGGTTGCTCCCGAAGAGCCATCAGATCTAAACTGTCTTGTTGCTAGGACACAATTGGAATGCGAGGCGGGCTTCCCAGGCATCCATCCGCGAACGGTGCTCTGGAGTCATTCCATATGGGATGTCCTGGAGCTGTCCAACAGGTCTCAATTGTCTCGCAGAAGGAATCCTTGAAGGGGGCATCCCACAACTCCCAACGTGGGAAAACCTCAATGGCCTCGAGATCCCGCTCCCTTCATGAAGCAGACTTCATGCTCAGACTCCAACCTGAGCCAACGTCTGATCCTCGCCCTGACTTCAGATGCATGAGATATTGGTTTAGATCTGCAGGGGGTACCTGCCGTGCCCGTGCCCTGAAACCCAAGTCTAGCTTGTCTTCTAAGACGTCCGTCCTCACACTCCTGGCCCCGAAGCCCTCAAGTTTGGCAATTCCGGACCCACAATGCAGCACTCTGCCTGCCCTCTAGAAAAAAAATTATTGCCTCATGAGCTGCCCAGGCACCTTAAATGAGGGTAAACCTACACAGCACTCGACTTTACCCAAATTATATAGTCTAACCTGGGCACTAATGCACTGTCGAACACAACCTGAGCCCGGACCTCCTGACCAACACCCAGAAAGTTGACCGCACACTGAGCACATAAAACCCGCCATGGCGTTAGGTCATCATCTCTTCCCTATCTCAGTTTTCAGGCTTCAGAACAGAGACCTTATCTCCAATCACTGCCCAGGGGTGAGTGTGATGCAGAAATCAGAACTCAGCATTACCCATGGCAAGAACACTTGTGGTTGGCACGTTGTCCAACCTTCACTGTAGGAGAAACAAGCATTCACCCTGAGGCCCCGCCCATTCTTGAGTGCGACTAGGGCATACACACGTATTGTGACCCTCAGCATGAGTCCTGTCCTCTAGTAAGTCCTCTCAGTGGCTGGACCATTAGATGTCATAATGGGCTTGACATGTCCCTAGGCCCCAATTTTTAACCAGATTTCTGATTGTCCAGTCGCCCCTCCCCAGGGCTCTACTCTGGAATCCCTCATTCGGTGGGACACCTGAGGTTAAAAAAGAAAAAAACAACAGCAACAACAACAATAACAACAACAACAAAAAAAAAACGGACTTCTTCCAGCCCACAGAATGACCCCAAACTATTTGGACGGGGCCAAACCACCAGAGAGTAAGACACGTCCATGTCCCATGAAGTCACCCAGAAATTCCACGACCATGAGTGACACGATATCCAGAGAAAAAAACTTGAGCAGGAGCCTCACACTCGCCCTTCTTTCAAATCCCGAAGAGTTCTCCTCATGGCCTGTAAATCAGTCCTGCCATACCTATGACCCGAAACATAAGCCGAGTTTGTGTTTTCAGACAACTGTCCAAACAGCCCTGGCCTACACAACCTACAGGCTCAGGCCCCTGGAGCCAAACCTGAGGACTGTACTTGCCCTCTCCAAGGGAATTGTGTGTGCCCATTCCAATGGCCACAACCATTCTAATAGGATAAACCTCCAATATCCCTGATCCATCTCAATAGTGGTGGCTTCCCAGGAAAAACAGGGGCAATCTGAGCCCAACTGAGCACCTACCTGCACTCAGACCCATAGACAGATGTCCCCAGAGGTAAAAAGGAAAGAACAGGCCCCTAGGCATTAATCAGATCCATTGCTTTGGTTTCCAGGCATCTCTCCTCAGAGGCCTGGATTTCAAAAGCAGCATATAGCTGTTTCTTGACTCACCCATCAGAAAACATCTCATCTACACATGGGAAACTTGCACGTTGGAGCTGTGTCAAAGCCTCTGTTTAGGAGAACCGTTTAGGGCCCCAGTGCCACCGCTTCATTTCAAGGTCTCCATAGACACAAAAGCACGTTAGGACCCATGCCCAGGGGTGTCCATTTCAACTCAGCGTCCTCGGTTGCTCCCCACAGATCCAGGAGATCTAACCTGTCTTGTTGCGAGGAGACAATTGGAATGCGAGGTGGGCTACCCAGCCATCCATCCTTAGAACCCTGCTCAGAATCATTGGCCTGGAGCCAAACAACAGGTCTCAATTGTCCTGCAGAAAACTCTCTGCAGTTTGGAGCTTCTCACAACTCCCATCTTGGGAAAACACCCATGGCCTCGTGATGCCCCCCCCCCATTCATGAAGGAGCCATCAGGGACAGAAACTCCACCCTGAGCGATCGTCTGAACTTCGCCCTGACTTCAGATGCACGAGACCTCGATTCAGGTCTGTATATTGTGCGTGCCATGGCCTCACCCAGAAACCTAAGCCTAGCTTGTGTTCTCAGACTTTTGTCGTCAGACTACTGGCCCACAAGCCCTCCAGTTTGGCAATCCAGAACTACAATGCAGCACTCTGCCGGCTCTGCAGAAGAAAAACATTGTCCTCTGGGTCTAACCAGTAACCCCAAATGAGGATCAACCTGCACCGACCTGGCTGTACCCCAAATACATAGGCTGACCAGGGCACTAATGCCCTTTCTGACACAGCCTGAGCCTGGACCCCCTGGCCCCTCCCAGACAGCTGGCCGCACACTGATCACATCGAGCCGCCATGGCCTTAGGTCATCATCTCTTCCAAACCTCGGTTTTCAGGTTTCAGAACCTAGACCTTATCTCCAATCACTGCCCAGGGTTGAAGGTGATGCAGAAATCAGAACTCCTTCCCCATGGCAAGAAACCTTGTGGTTGGCATGTTGTCCAACGTTCAGTGTAGTTGAATCCAGTGTGGCCCATGAGGCCCCGCCCATGCTCACTGGCCACATTGGTCACAAACACATTGTGACGCTCAGGCTGAGCACAGTCCTCAAGTAAGGCCACTCAGTGGCTGGATGAAGAGATAGCATATTGGGCTTGCCATGCCCCTAGGCCCCAATTTTTAACCATAGTTCGGGTTGTCCCTTCAGTCTTCCCCTCAGCTTTGCTTTGGAATTCCTCTTTTGGTGTGTCACCTGAGGTAACAAAACTGAAAGGAGACCTCCCATCCCACAGATTGATGAAAAGCAATTGGGAATCGGGCCAAATCCTCAGAGAGGAAGTTTCGTCCATGGCCCATGAGGTCTCCCCGACATTCCACGGCCATCGGTGATACAAAATCTAGAGACAAAAGCCTGAGCAAGCGCCTCAGACTCGCACTTTCTTCATATCCGGAAGAGTTCTTCTCATGGTTTGTAGATCGGGCCTGCCATACCTACGTACCCAATCCTAAGCTGAGTTTGTGTTTTCAGACTTCTGTCCTCAAAGTCTGGGGCCACACACCCTCCAGCCTGGGCCCCTGGAGCCACACATTAGGACTGTGCCTACCAATCCATGAAAATTCTGCCCATTCCATGGTCCAAATCGTACAAATTAGGAGAAATCTCCAAAGTCCCTGAGGCCATCCCAATAGTGTAGGTCGCCCGGAACAAACAAGGGCTGTCTGACACCAGCTGATAATCGACCTCCACTCATACCATAGATGGATGTCCCCAGAGAAGAAGATTGAACCAGACAGGACCCTAGGCCATAATAGGATCCATTGCTTTGGGTTACAGGCATGTGTCCTCAAAAGCCTGATTCCAATACGAGCATAGGGGTTTTCCTGAGGCACCCATCAGAACTCATCTCGTCTCCACAAGGAAACCTGTGCATGGGAGCCATGTCCAAAGCTTAGGAGAGTACTTCAGGGTCCCGGTGCCACCGCCCCATTCCAAGGCCCTCATGGACACAAAAACACATTAGGACCCATCCTCTGGAAAGTCCATTTCAACTCAGCCACCCTGGTTGCTCCCGCAGAGCCATCAGATCTAAACTGTCTTGTTGCTAGGAGACAATTGGAATGCGAGGCGGGCTTCCCAGGCATCCATCCGCGAACGGTGCTCTGGAGTCATTCCATATGGGATGTCCTGGAGCTGTCCAACAGGTCAAAATTGTCCTGCAGAAGGAATCCTTGAAGGGGGCATCCCACAACTCCCAACGTGGGAAAACCTCAATGGCCTCGAGATTCCGCTCACTTCATGAAGCGGCCATCATGCTCAGAAACTCCAACCTGAGCCAACGTCTGATCCTCGCCCTGACATCAGATGCATGAGATATTGGTTCAGATCTGCAGGGGGTACCTGCCGTGCCCTTGCCCTGAAACACAAGTCTAGCTTGTCTTCTCAGACTTCCGTCCTCACACTCCTGGCCCCGAAGCCCTCAAGTTTGGCAATTCCCGACCCACAATGCAGCACTCTGCCTGCCCTCTAGAAAAAAAATTATTGCCTCATGAGCTGCCCAGGCACCTTAAATGAGGGTAAACCTACACATTACTCGACTTTACCCAAATTATATAGTCTAACCTGGGCACTAATGCACTGTCAAACAGAACCTGAGACCAGACCTCCTGACCAACACACGAAAGCTGACCAAACACTGAGCACATAAAACCCGCCATGGCCTAAGGTCATCATCTCTTCCCTACCTCAGTTTTCAGGCTTCAGACCCGAGACCTTATCTCCAATCACTGCCCAGGGGTGAGTGTGATGCAGAAATCATAACTCCTCCTTACCCATGGCAAGAACCCTTGTGGTTGGCACGTTGTCCAACCTTCAGTGTAGGAGAAACCAGCATTCACCCTGAGGCCACGCCCATCCTTGAGTGCGACGAGGGCATACACACGCATTGTGACCCTCAGCATGAGTCCTGTCCTCTAGTAAGTCCTCTCAGTGGCTGGACCATTAGATGTCATAATGGGCTTGACATGTTTCTAGGCCCCAATTTTTAACCAGATTTCTGATTGTCCAGTCGCCCCTCCCCAGGGCTCTACTAGGGAATCCCTCATTTGGTGGGACACCTTAGGTTAAAAAAGAAAACAACAACAACAACAAAAAAAACGGACTTCTTCCAGCCCACAGGAAGACCCAAAACTCTTTAGACGGGTCCAAACCACCAGAGAGTAAGACTAGTCCATTTCCCATGAAGTCACCCAGAAATTCCACGACCATGAGTGACACGATATCCAGAGACAAAAACTTGAGCAGGAGCCTCATACTAGCCCTTCTTTCAAATCCCGAAGAGTTCTCATGGTCTGTAGATCAGTCCTGCCATACCTATGACCCGAAACATAAGCCGAGTTTGTGTTTTCTGACAACTGTCCAAATAGCCCTGGCCTACACAACCTACAGGCTCAGGCCCCTGGAGCCAAACCTGAGGACTGTACTTGCCCTCTCCAAGGGAATTGTGTGTGCCCATTCCAATGGCCACAACACTTCTAATAGGATAAACCTCCAATGTCCCTGATCAATCTCAATAGTGGTGGCTTCCCAGGAAAAACAGGGGCAATCTGAGCCCAACTGAGCACCTACCTGCACTCAGACCCATAGACAGATGTCCCCAGAGGTATGAAGGAAAGAACAGGCCCCTAGGCACTAATCAGATCCATTGCTTTGGTTTCCAGGCATCTCTCCTCAGAGGCCTGGATTTCAAAAGCAGCATATAGCTGTTTCTTGACTCACCCATCAGAAAACATCTCATCTACACATGGGAAACTTGCACGTTGGAGCTGTGTCAAAGCCTCTGTTTAGGAGAACCCTCTGAGTCCCCAGTGCCACCGCTTCATTCCAAGGTCTCCATAGACACAAAAGCACGTTAGGACCCATCCCCAGGGGTGTCCATTTCAACTCAGCGTCCTCGGTTGCTCCCCACAGATCCAGGAGATCTAACCTGTCTTGTTGCTAGGAGACAATTGGAATGCGAGGTGGGCTACCCAGCCATCCATCCTTAGAACCCTGCTCAGAATCATTGGCCTGGAGCCAAACAACAGGTCTCAATTGTCCTGCAGAAGACTCTCTGCAGTTTGGAGCTTCTCACAACTCCCATCGTGGGAAAACACCCGTGGCCTCGTGATGCCCCCCACCATTCATGAAGGGGCCATCAGGGTCAGAAACTCCAACCTGAGCGATCATCTGATCCTCGCCCTGACTTCAGATGCACGAGATCTCGATTCAGGTCTGTAGATTGTGCCTGCCATGGCCTCACCCAGAAACCTAAGCCTAGCTTGTGTTCTCAGACTTTTGTCGTCAGACTACTGGCCCACAAGCCCTCCAGTTTGGCAATTCAGAACTACAATGCAGCACTCTGCCGGCCCTCCAGAAGAAAAACATTGTCCTCTGGGGCTACCCAGTAACCCCAAATGAGGATCAACCTGCACCGACCTTGGCTGTACCCCAAATACATAGGCTGACCAGGGCACTAATGCCCTTTCTGACACAGCCTGAGCCTGGACCCCCTGGCCCCTCCCAGACAGCTGGCCGCACACTGAGCACATCGAGCCTTAGGTCTTCATCTCTTCATCTCTTCCCAACCTCGGGTTTAAGGTTTCAGAACCTAGGCCATATCTCCAATCACTGCCCAGGGTTGAAGGTGATGCAGAAATCAGAACTCCTTCCCCATGGCAAGAAACCTTGTGGTTGGCATGTTGTCCAACGTTCAGTGTAGTTGAAACCAGTGTGGCCCATGAGGCCCCGCCCATGCTCATGGGCCACATTGGTCACAAACACACATTGTGACGCTCAGGCTGAGCCCAGTCCTTAAGTAAGGCCACTCAGTGGCTGGATGAAGAGATAGCATATTGGGCTTGCCATGCCCCTAGGCCCCAATTTTTAACCATAGTTCGGGTTGTCCCTTCAGTCTTCCCCACGGCTTGGCTTTGTTATTCCTCTTTTGGTGGGACACCTGAGGTAACAAACCTGAAAGGAGACCTCCCATCCCACAGATTAACGAAAAGCAATTGGGAATCGGGCCAAATCCTCAGAGAGGAAGATTCGTCCATGGCCCATGAGGCCTCCCCGACATTCCACGGCCATCGCTGATACAAAATCCAGAGACAAAAACCTGAGCAAGCGCCTCAGACTCGCACTTTCTTCATATCCTGAAGAGTTCTTCTCATGGTTTGTAGATCGGGCCTGCCATACCTACGTCCCCAAACCTAAGCTGAGTTTGTGTTTTCAGAATTCTGTCCTCAAAGTCTTGGGCCCCACACCATCCAGGCTGGGCCCCTGGAGGCACACATTAGGACTGTGCCTACCAATCCATGGGAATTCTGCCCTTTCCATGGTCCAAAATCGTACAAATTAGGAGAAACCTCCAAAGTCCCTGAGGCCATCCCAATAGTGTAGGTCGCCCGGAACAAACAAGGGCTGTCTGACACCAGCTGATAATCGACCTCCACTCATACCATAGATGGATGTCCCCAGAGAAGAAGATTGAACAAGACAGGAACCTAGGGCATAATAGGATCCATTGCTTTGGGTTACAGGCATGTGTCCTCAAAAGCCTGATTCCAATACGAGCATAGGGGTTTCCTTAGGCACCCATCAGAACTCATCTCACCTCCAGAAGGAAACCTGTGCATGGGAGCCATGTCCAAAGCTTAGGAGAGTACTTCAGGGTCCCGGTGCCACCGCCCCATTCCAAGGCCCTCATGGACACAAAAACACATTAGGACCCATCCTCACGAAAGTCCATTTAAACTCAGCCGCCCCGGTTGCTCCTGTAGAGCCATCAGATCTAAACTGTCTTGTTGCTAGGAGACAATTGGAATGCGAGGCGGGCTTCCCAGGCATCCATCCCCGAACGGTGCTCTGGAGTCATTCCATATGGTATGTCCTGGAGCTGTCCAACAGGTCTCAATTGTCTCGCAGAAGGAATCCTTGAAGGGGGCATCCCACAACTCCCAACGTGGGAAAACCTCAATGGCCTCGAGATCCCGCTCCCTTCATGAAGCGGCCATCATGCTCAGAAACTCCAAACTGAGCCAACGTCTGATCCTCGCCCTGACATCAGATGCATGAGATATTGGTTCAGACCTGCAGGGGGTACCTGCCGTGCCCTCGCCCTGAAACACAAGTCTAGCTTGTCTTCTCAGACTTCCGTCCTCACACTCCTGGCCCCGAAGCCCTCAAGTTTGGCAATTCCGGACCCACAATGCAGCACTCTGCCTGCCCTCTAGAAAAAAAATTATTGCCTCATGAGCTGCCCAGGCACCTTAAATGAGGGTAAACCTACACAGCACTCGACTTTACCCAAATTATATAGTCTAACCTGGGCACTAATGCACTGTCAAACAGAACCTGAGACCAGACCTCCTGACCAACACCCGAAAGCTGACCAAACACTGAGCACATAAAACCCGCCATGGCCTAAGGTCATCATCTCTTCCCTACCTCAGTTTTCAGGCTTCAGACCTGAGACCTTATCTCCAATCACTGCCCAGGGGTGAGTGTGATGCAGAAATCATAACTCCTCCTTACCCATGGCAAGAACCCTTGTGGTTGGCACGTTGTCCAACCTTCAGTGTAGGAGAAACCAGCATTCACCCTGAGGCCCCGCCCATCCTTGAGTGCGACGAGGGCATACACACGCATTGTGACCCTCAGCATGAGTCCTGTCCTCTAGTAAGTCCTCTCAGTTGCTGGACCATTAGATGTCATAATGGGCTTGACATGTTTCTAGGCCCCAATTTTTAACCAGATTTCTAATTGTCCAATCGCCCCTCCCCAGGGCTCTACTAGGGAATCCCTCATTTGGTGGGACACCTGAGGTTAAAAAAGAAAACAACAACAACAACAAAAAAAAAAACGGACTTCTTCCAGCCCACAGAATGACCCAAAACTCTTTGGACGGGTCCAAACCACCAGAGAGTAAGACTAGTCCATTTCCCATGAAGTCACCCAGAAATTCCACGACCATGAGTGACACGATATCCAGAGACAAAAACTTGAGCAGGAGCCTCATACTAGCCCTTCTTTCAAATCCCGAAGAGTTCTCCTCATGGTCTGTAGATCAGTCCTGCCATACCTATTACCCGAAACATAAGCCGAGTTTGTGTTTTCTGACAACTGTACAAATAGCACTGGCCTACACAACCTACAGGCTCAGGCCCCTGGAGCCAAACCTGAGGACTGTACTTGCCCTCTCCAAGGGAATTGTGTGTGCCCATTCCAATGGCCACAACACTTCTAATAGGATAAACCTCCAAAGTCCCTGATCCATCTCAATAGTGGTGGCTTCCCAGGAAAAACAGGGGCAATCTGAGCCCAACTGAGCACCTACCAGCACTCAGACCCATAGACAGATGTCCCCAGAGGTATGAAGGAAAGAACAGGCCCCTAGGCACTAATCAGATCCATTGTTTGGTTTCCAGGCATCTCTCCTCAGAGGCCTTGATTTCAAAAGCAGCATATAGCTGTTTCTTGACTCACCCATCAGAAAACATCTCATCTACACATGGGAAACTTGCACGTTGGAGCTGTGTCAAAGCCTCTGTTTAGGAGAACCATTTAGGGCCCCAGTGCCACCGCTTCATTCCAAGGTCTCCATAGACACAAAAGCACGTTAGGACCCATCCCCAGGGGTGTCCATTTCAACTCAGCGTCCTCGGTTGCTCCCCACAGATCCAGGAGATCTAACCTGTCTTGTTGCGAGGAGACAATTGGAATGCGAGGTGGGCTACCCAGCCATCCATCCTTAGAACCCTGCTCAGAATCATTGGCCTGGAGCCAAACAACAGGTCTCAATTGTCCTGCAGAAGACTCTCTGCAGTTTGGAGCTTCTCACAACTCCCATCTTGGGAAAACACCCATGGCCTCGTGATGCCCCTCCCATTCATGAAGGGGCCATCAGGGTCAGAAACTCCAACCTGAGCGATCATCTGATCCTCGCCCTGACTTCAGATGCACGAGATCTCGATTCAGGTCTGTAGATTGTGCCTGCCATGGCCTCACCCAGAAACCTAAGCCTAGCTTGTGTTCTCAGACTTTTGTCGTCAGACTACTGGCCCACAAGCCCTCCAGTTTGGCAATTCAGAACTACAATGCAGCACTCTGCCGGCCCTCCAGAAGAAAAATATTGTTCTCTGGGGCTACCCAGTAACCCCAAATGAGGATCAACCTGCACCGACCTTGGCTGTACCCCAAATACATAGGCTGACCAGGGCACTAATGCCCTTTTTGACACAGCCTGAGCCTGGACCCCCTGGCCCCTCCCAGACAGCTGGCCGCACACTGAGCACATCGAGCCGCCATGGCCTTAGGTCGTCATCTCTTCCCAACCTCGGGTTTAAGGTTTCAGAAACTAGGCCATATCTCCAATCACTGCCCAGGGTTGAAGGTGATGCAGAAATCAGAACTCCTTCCCCATGGCAAGAAACCTTGTGGTTGGCATGTTGTCCAACGTTCAGTGTAGTTGAAACCAGTGTGGCCCATGAGGCCCCGCCCATGCTCATGGGCCACATTGGTCACAAACACACATTGTGACGCTCAGGCTGAGCCCAGTCCACAAGTAAGGCCACTCAGTGACTGGATGAAGAGATAGCATATTGGGCTTGCCATGCCCGTAGGCCCCAATTTTTAACCATAGTTCGGGTTGTCCCTTCAGTCTTCCCCAAGGCTTGGCTTTGTTATTCCTCTTTTGGTGGGACACCTGAGGTAACAAAACTAAAATGAGACCTCCCATCCCACAGATTGACGAAAAGCAATTGGGAATCAGGCCAAATCCTCAGAGAGGAAGATTCGTCCATGGCCCATGAGGCCTCCCCGACATTCCACGGCCATCGCTGATACAAAATCCAGAGACAAAAACCTGAGCAAGCGCCTCAGACTCGCACTTTCTCCATATCCTGAAGAGTTCTTCTCATGGTTTGTCGATCGGGCCTGCCATACCTACGTCCCCAATCCTAAGCTGAGTTTGTGTTTTCAGAATTCTGTCCTCAAAGTCTTGGGCCCCACACCATCCAGGCTGGGCCCCTGGAGGCACACATTAGGACTGTGCCTACCAATCCATGGGAATTCTGCCCTTTCCATGGTCCAAAATCGTACAAATTAGGAGAAACCTCCAAAGTCCCTGAGGCCATCCCAATAGTGTAGGTCGCCCGGAACAAACAAGGGCTGTCTAACGCTAGCTGATAATCGACCTCCACTCATACCATAGATGGATGTCCCCAGAGAAGAAGATTGAACCACACAGGAACCTAGGCCATAATAGGATCCATTGCTTTGGGTTACAGGCATGTGTCCTCAAAAGCCTGATTCCAATACGAGCATAGGTGTTTCCTTAGGCACCCATCAGAACTCATCTCACCTCCAGAAGGAAACCTGTGCATGGGAGCCATGTCCAAAGCTTAGGAGAGTACTTCAGGGTCCCGGTGCCACCGCCCCATTCCAAGGCCCTCATGGACACAAAAACACATTAGGACCCATCCTCACGAAAGTCCATTTAAACTCAGCCGCCCCGGTTGCTCCCGTAGAGCCATCAGATCTAAACTGTCTTGTTGCTAGGAGACAATTGGAATGCGAGGCGGGCTTCCCAGGCATCCATCCGCGAACGGTGCTCTGGAGTCATTCCATATGGGATGTCCTGGAGCTGTCCAACAGGTCTCAATTGTCTCGCAGAAGGAATCCTTGAAGGGGGCATCCCACAACTCCCAACGTGGGAAAACCTCAATGGCCTCGAGATCCCGCTCCCTTCATGAAGCAGCCGTCATGCTCAGAAACTCCAACCTGAGCCAACGTCTGATCCTCGCCCTGACTTCAGATGCATGAGATATTGGTTCAGATCTGCAGGGGGTACCTGCCGTGCCCTTGCCCTGAAACCCAAGTCTAGCTTGTCTTCTAAGACGTCCGTCCTCACACTCCTGGCCCCGAAGCCCTCAAGTTTGGCAATTCCGGACCCACAATGCAGCACTCTGCCTGCCCTCTAGAAAAAAAATTATTGCCTCATGAGCTGCCCAGGCACCTTAAATGAGGGTAAACCTACACAGCACTCGACTTTACCCAAATTATATAGTCTAACCTGGGCACTAATGCACTGTCGAACACAACCTGAGCCCGGACCTCCTGACCAACACCCAGAAAGCTGACCGCACACTGAGCACATAAAACCCGCCATGGCCTTAGGTCATCATCTCTTCCCTATCTCAGTTTTCAGGCTTCAGAACCGAGACCTTATCTCCAATCACTGCCCAGCGATGAGTGTGATGCAGAAATCAGAACTCAGCCTTACCCATGGCAAGAACCCTTGTGGTTGGCACGTTGTCCAACTTTCAGTGTAGGAGAAACCAGCATTCACCCTGAGGCCCCGCCCATTCTTGAGTGCGACGAAGGCATACACACGCATTGTGACCTTCAGCATGAGTCCTGTCCTCTAGTAAGTACTCTCAGTGGCTGGACCATTAGATGTCATAATGGGCTTGACATGTCCCTAGGCCCCAATTTTTAACCAGATTTCTGATTGTCCAGTCGCCCCTCCCCAGGGCTCTACTCTGGAATCCCTCATTCGGTGGGACACCTGAGGTTAAAAAAGAAAAAAACAACAGCAACAACAACAACAACAACAACAACAACAACAACAAAAAACGGACTTCTTAAGGCCACAGAATAACCCCAAACTATTTGGACGGGGCCAAACCACCAGAGAGTAAGACTCGTCCATTTCCCATGAAGTCACCCAGAAATTCCACGACCATGAGTGACACGATATCCAGAGACAAACACTTGAGCAGGAGCCTCACACTCGCCCTTCTTTCAAATCCCGAAGAGTTGTCCTCATGGTCTGTAGATCAGTCCTGCCATACCTATGACCCGAAACATAAGCCGAGTTTGTGTTTTCAGACAACTGTCCAAACAGCCCTGGCCTACACAACCTACAGGCTCAGGCCCCTGGGGCCAAACCTGAGGACTGTACTTGCCCTGTCCAAGGGAATTGTGTGTGCCCATTCCAATGGCCACAACCCTTCTAATAGGATAAACCTCCAAAGTCCCTGCTCTATCTCAATAGTGGTAGCTTCCCAGGAAAAACAGGGGCAATCTGAGCCCAACTGAGCACCTACCTGCACTCAGACCCATAGACAGATGTCCCCAGAGGTAAAATGGAAAGAACAGGCCCCTAGGCACTAATAAGATCCATTGCTTTAGTTTCAAGGCATCTCTCCTCAGAGGCATGGATTTCAAAATCAGCATATAGCTGTTTCTTGACTCACCCATCAGAAAACATCTCATCTACACATGGGAAACTTGCACGTTGGAGCTGTGTCAAAGCCTCTGTTTAGGAGAACCCTCTGAGGCCCCAGTGCCACCGCTTCATACCAAGGTCTCCATAGACACAAAGCACATTAGGACCCATCCCCAGGGGTGTCCATTTCAATTCAGCGTCCTCGGTTGCTCCCCACAGATCCAGGAGATCTGTTGCGAGGAGACAATTGGAATGCGAGGTGGGCTACCCATCCATCCATCCTTAGAACCCTGCTCAGAATCATTGGCCTGGAGCCAAACAACTGGTCTCAATTGTTCTGCGGAAGACTCTCTGCAGTTTGGAGCTTATCACAACTCCCATCGTGGGAAAACACCCATGGCCTCGTGATGCCCCCCCCATTCATGAAGGGGCCATCAGGGTCAGAAACTCCAACCTGAGCGATCATCTGATCCTCGCCCTGACTTCAGATGCACGAGATCTCGATTCAGGTCTGTAGATTGTGCCTGCCATGGCCTCACCCAGAAACCTAAGCCTAGCTTGTGTTCTCAGACTTTTGTCGTCAGACTACTGGCCCACAAGCCCTCCAGTTTGGCAATCCAGAACTACAGTGCAGCACTCTGCCGGCCCACCAGAAGAAAAATATTGTTCTTTGGGGATACCCAGTAACCCCAAATGAGGATCAACCTGCACCGACCTTGGCTGTACCCCAAATACATAGGCTGACCAGGGCACTAATGCCCTTTCTGACACAGCCTGAGCCTGGACCCCCTGGACCCTCCCAGACAGCTGGCCGCACACTGAGCACATCGAGCCGCCATGGCCTTAGGTCGTCATCTCTTCCCAACCTCAGTTTACAGGTTTCAGAACCTAGACCTTATCTCCAATCACTGCCCAGGGTTGAAGGTGATGCAGAAATCAGAACTCCTTCCCCATTGCAAGAAACCTTGTGGTTGGCATGTTGTCCAACGTTCAGTGTAGTTGAAACCAGTGTGGCCCATGAGGCCCCGCCCATGCTCACGGGCCACATTGGTCACAAACACACATTGTGACGCTCAGGCTGAGCCCAGTCCTCAAGTAAGGCCACTAAGTGGCTGGATGAAGAGATAGCATATTGGGCTTGCCATGCCCCTAGGCCCCAATTTTTAACCATAGTTCGGGGTGTCCCTTCCATCTTCCCCACGGCATGGCTTTGGAATTCCTCTTTTGGTGGGACACCTGAGGTAACAAAACTGAAATGAGTCCTCCCATCCCACAGATTGACGAAAAGCAATTGCGAATCAAGCCAAATCCTCAGAGAGGAAGATTCGTCCATGGCCCATGAGGCCTCCCCGACATTCCACGGCCATCGCTGATACAAAATCCAGAGACAAAAGTCTGAGCAAGCGCCTCATACTCGCACTTTCTTCATATCCTGAAGAGTTCTTCTCATGGTTTGTCGATCGGGCCTGCCATACCTACGTCCCCAAACCTAAGCTGAGTTTGTGTTTTCAGAATTCTGTCCTCAAAGTCTTGGGCCACACACCCTCCAGCCGGGGCCCCTGGAGCCACACATTCGGACTGTGCCTACCAATCCATGGGAATTCTGCCCATTCCATGGTCCAAAATCGTACTAATTAGGAGAAACCTCCAAAATCCCTGAGGCCAACCCAATAGAGTAGGTCGCCCAGAAAAAACAAGGGCTGTCTGACACCAGCTGATAATCGACCTCCACTCATACCATAGATGGATGTCTCCAGAGAAGAAGATTGAACCAGACAGGACCCTAGGCCATAATAGGATCCATTGCTTTGGGTTACAGGCATGTGTCCTCAAAAGCCTGATTCCAATACGAGCATATGTGTTTTCCTGAGGCACCCATCAGTACTCATCTCATCTCCACAAGGAAACCTGTGCATGGGAGCCATGTCCAAAGCTTAGGAGAGTACTTCAGGATCCCGGTGCCACCGCCCCATTCCAAGGCCCTCATGGACACAAAAACACATTAGGAACCATCCTCACGAAAGTCCATTTCAACTCAGACAACCCGGCACTCCGGCAGAGCCATCAGATCTAAACTGTCTTGTTGCTAGGAGACAATTGGAATGCGAGGCGGGCTTCCCAGGCATCCATCCGCGAACGGTGCTCTGGAGTCATTCCATATGGGATGTCCTGGAGCTGTCCAACAGGTCTCAATTGTCCCGCAGAAGGAATCCTTTTAGGGGGCATCCCACAACTCCCAACGTGGGAAAACCTCAATGGCCTCGAGATTCCGCTCCCTTCATGAAGCGGCCGTCATACACAGAAACTCCAACCAGAGCCAATGTCTGATCCTCGCCCTACTTCAGATGCATGAGATATTGGTTCAGGTCTGCAGGGGGTACCTGCCGTGCCCTCGCCCTGTAACACAAGTCTAGCTTGTCTTCTCAGACTTCCGTCCTCACACTCCTGGCCCCGAAGCCCTCAAGTTTGGCAATTCCGGACTCACAATGCAGCACTCTGCCTGCCCTCTAGAAAAAAAATTATTGCCTCATGAGCTGCCCAGGCACCTTAAATGAGGGTAAACCTACACAGCACTCGACTTTACCCAAATTATATAGTCTAACCTGGGCACTAATGCACTGTCGAACACAACCTGAGCCCGGACCTCCTGACCAACACCCAGAAAGCTGACCGCACACTGAGCACATAAAACCCGCCATGGCCTTAGGTCATCATCTCTTCCCTACCTCAGTTTTCAGGCTTCAGAACCGAGACCTTATCTCCAGTCACTGCCCAGGTGTGAGTGTGATGCAGAAATCAGAAATCCTCCTTACCCATGGCAGGAACCCTTGTGGTTGGCACGTTGTCCAACATTCAGTGTAGGAGAAACCAGCATTCACTCTGAGGCCCCGCCCATTCATGAGTGCGATGAGGGCATACATACTCTGGAATCCCTCATTTGGTGGGAAACCTGAAGTTAAAAAAGAAAACAACAACAACAACAACAAAAAAAAAGGACTTCTTCCAGCCCACAGAATGACACCAAACTCTTTGGACGGGGCCAAACCACCAGAGAGTAAGACTCGTCCATTTCCCATGAAGTCACCCAGAAATTCCACGACCATGAGTGACACGATATCCAGAGACAAAAACTTGAACAGGAGCCTCACACTCGCCCTTCTTTCAAATCCCGAAGAGTTCTCCTCATCTTCTGTAGATCAGTCCTGCCATACCTATGACCTGAAACATAAGCCGAGTTTGTGTTTTCAGACAACTGTCCAAACAGCCCTGGCCTACACAACCTACAGGCTCAGTCCCCTGGAGCCAAACCTGAGGACATTACTGGCCCTCTCCAAGGGAATTGTGTGTGCCCATTCCAATGGCCACAACCCTTCTAATAGAATAAACCTCCAAAGTCCCTGATCCATCTCAATAATGGTGGCTTCCCGGGAAAAACATGGGCAATCTGAGCCCAACTGAGCACCTACCTCCACTCAGACCCATAGCAGATGTCCCCATAGGTAAAAAGGAAAGAACAGGCCCCTAGGCACTAATCAGATCCATTGCTTTGGTTTCCAGGCATCTCTCCTCAGAGGCCTGGATTTCCCAAAGCAGAATCTAGCTGTTTCTTGACTCACCCATCAGAAAACATCTCATCTACACATGGGAAACTTGCACGTTGGAGCTGTGTCAAAGCCTCTATTTAGGAGAACCCTTCAGGGCCCCAAGGCCACCGCTTAATTCCAAGGTCTCCATAGACACAAAAGCACGTTAGGACCCATCCCCAGGGGTGTCCATTTCATCTCAGCGTCCTCGGTTGCTCCCCACAGATCCAGGAGATCTAACCTGTCTTGTTGCTAGGAGACAATTGGAATGCGAGGAGGGCTACCCAGCCATCCATCCTTAGAACCCTGCTCAGAATCATTGGCCTGGAGCCAAACAACAGGTCTCAATTGTCCTGCAGAAGACTCTCTGCAGTTTGGAGCTTCTCACAACTCCCATCGTGGGAAAACCCCCGTGGCCTCGTGATGCCCCCCCCCATTGATGAAGGGCCCAATAGGGACAGAATCTCCAACCTGAGCGATCGTCTGATCCTCGCCCTGACTTCGGATGCACGAGATCTCGATTCAGGTCTGTAGATTGTGCCTGCCATGGCCTGACCCAGAAACCTAAACCTTGCTTGTGTTCTCAGACTTTTGTCGTCAGACTACTGGCCCACAAGCTTTCCAGTTTGGCAATCCAAAACAACAATGCAGCACTCTGTCGGCCCTCCAGAAAAAAATATTGTCCTCTGGGGCTACCCAGTAACCCCAAATGAGGATCAACCTGCACCGACCTTGGCTGTACCCCAAATACATAGGCTGACCAGGGCACTAATGCCCTTTTTGACACAGCCTGAGCCTGGACCCCCTGGCCCCTCCCAGACAGCTGCCCGCACACTGAGCACATCGAGCCGCCATGGCCTTAGGTCATCATCTCTTCCCAACCTCAGTTTACAGGTTTCAGAACCTAGACCTTATCTCCAATCACTGCCCAGGGTTGAAGGTGATGCAGAAATAAGAACACCTTCCCCATGGCAAGAAACCTTGTGGTTGGCATGTTGTCCAACGTTCAGTGTAGTTGAAACCAGTGTGGACCATGAGGCCCCGCCCATGCTCGCGGGCCACATTGGTCACAAACACACATTGTGACCCTCAGGCTGAGCCCAGTCCTCAAGTAAGGCCACTCAGTGGCTGGATGAAGAGATAGCATATTGGGCTTGCCATGCCCATAGGCCCCAATTTTTAACCATAGTTCAGGTTGTCCCTTCAGTCTTCCCCACGGCTTTGCTTTGGAATTCTTCTTTTGGTAGGACACCTAAGGTAACAAAACTGAAATGAGTCCTTCCATCCCACAGATTGACGAAAAGCAATTGGGAATCAGGCCAAATCCTCAGGGGGAAGATTCGTCCATGGCCCATGAGGCCTCCAAGACATTCCATGGCCATCGCTGATACAAAATCCAGAGAGAAAAGTCTGAGCAAGCGCCTCAGACTAGCACTTTCTTCATATCCTGAAGAGTTCTTCTCATGGTTTGTAGATCGGGCCTGCCATACCTACGTCCCAAAAACTAAGCTGAGTTTGTGTTTTCAGACTTGTTTCCTCAAAGTCTTGGGCCACACAACCTCCAGGCTGGGCCCCTGGAGCCACACATTAGGACTGTGCCTACCAATCCATGGGAATTCTGCCTATTCCATGGTCCAAAATCGTACAAATTAGGAGAAACCTCCAAAGTCCCTGAGGCCATACCAATAGTGTAGGTCGCCCAGAACAAACAAGGGCTGTCTGACACCAGCTGATAATCGACCTCCACTCATACCATAGATGGATGTCTCCAGAGAAGAAGATTGAACCAGACAGGACCCTAGGCCATAATAGGATCCATTGCTTTGGGTTACAGGCATGTGTCCTCAAAAGCCTGATTCCAATACGAGCATAGGCGTTTTCCTGAGGCACCCATCAGAACTCATTCGTCTCCACAAGGAAACCTGTGCATGGGAGCCAAGTCCAAAGCTTAGGAGAGTACTTCAGGGTCCCGGTGCCACCGCCCCATTCCAAGGCCCTCATGGACACAAAAACACATTAGGACCCATCCTCAGGAAAGTCCATTTCAACTCAGCCACCCCGGTTGCTCCGGCAGAGCCATCAGATCTAAACTGTCTTGTTGCTAGGAGACAATTGGAATGCGAGGCGGGCTTCCCAGGCATCCATCCGCGAACGGTGCTCTGGAGTCATTCCATATGGGATGTCCTGGAGCTGTCCAAGAGGTCTTAATTGTCCTGCAGTAGGAATCCTTGAAGGGGGCATCCCACAACTCCCAACGTGGGAAAACCTCAATGAAATCGAGATTCCGCTCCCTTCATGAAGCGGCCGTCATGCTCAGAATCTCCAACCTGAGCCAAAGTCTGATCCTTGCCCTGACTTCAGATGCATGAGATATTTTTCAGATCTGCAGGGGGTACATGCCGTGCCCTCGCCCTGAAGCCCAAGTCTAGCTTGTCTTCTCAGACTTCCGTCCTCACACTCCTGGTTCCGAAGCCCTCAAGTTTGGCAATTCCGGACCCAAAATGCAGCACTCTGCCTGCCCTCTAGAAAAAAAAAATTATTGCCTCATGAGCTGCCCAGGCACCTTAAATGAGGGTAAACCTACACAGCACTCAACTTTACCCAAATTATAGTCTAGCCTGGGCACTAATGCACTGTCAAACACAACCTGAGCCCGGACCTCCTGACCAACACCCAGAAAGCTGACCGCACACTGAGCACATAAATCCCGCCATGGCCTTAGGTCATCATCTCTTCCCTACCTCAGTTTTCAGGCTTCAGAACCGAGACCTTATCTCCAATCACAGCCCAGGGGTGAGTGTGATGTAGAAATCAGAACTCCTCTTTACCCATGGCAAGAACCCTTGTGGTTGGCACGTTGTCCAACTTTCAGTGTAGGAGAAACCAGCATTCACCCTGAGGCCCCGCCCATTCTTGAGTGCGACGAGGGCATACACAAACATTGTGACTTTCAGCATGAGTCCTGTCCTCTAGTAAGTCCTCTCAGTGGCTGGACCATTAGATGTCATAATGGGCTTGACATGTCCCAAGTCCCAATGTTTAACCAGATTTCTGATTGTCCAGTCGCCCCTCCCCAGGGCTCTACTCTGGAATCCCTCATTTGGTGTGACACCTGAGGTTAAAAAAGAAAAACAACAACAACAACAAAAAAAAAAACGGACTTCTTCCAGCCCAAAAATGACCCCAAACTCTTTGATGGGGCCAAACAACCAGAAAGTAAGACTCGTCCATTTCCCATGAAGTCACACAGAAATTCCACGACCATGAGTGACACGATATCCAGAGACAAACACTTGAGCAGGAGCCTCACACTCGCCCTTCTTTCAAATCCCGAAGAGTTGTCCTCATGGTCTGTAGATCAGTCCTGCCATACCTATGACCCGAAACATAAGCCGAGTTTGCGTTTTCAGAGAACTGACCAAACAGCCCTGTCCTACACAACCTACTGGCTCAGGCCCCTGGAGCCTAACCTGAGGACTGTACTTGCCCTCTCCAAGGGAATTGTGTGTGCCCATTCCAATGGCAACAAACCTTCTAATAGGATAAACCTCCAAAGTCCCTGATCCATCTCAATAGTGGTGGCGTCCCAGGAAACAGGGGCAATCTGAGCCCAACTGAGCACCTACCTGCACTCAGACCCATAGACAGATGTCCCCAGAGGTAAAAAGAAAAGAACAGGCCCCTAGGCACTAATCAGATCCATTGCTTTGGTTTCCAGGCATCTCTCCTCAGAGGCCTGGATTTCAAAAGCAGCATATAGCTGTTTCTTGACTCACCCATCAGAAAACATCTCATCTACACATGGGAAACTTGCACGTTGGAGCTGTGTCAACGCCTCTGTTTAGGAGAAACCTTTAGGGCCCCAGTGCCACCGCTTCATTCCAAGGTCTCCATAGACACAAAAGCACGTTAGGACCCATCCCTGGGGTGTCCATTTCAACTCAGCATCCTCGGTTGCTCCCCACAGATCCAGGAGATCTAACCTGTCTTGTTGCGAGGAGACAATTGGAATGCGAGGTGGGCTACCCAGCCATCCCTCCTTAGAACCCTGCTCAGAATCATTGGCTTGGAGCCAAACAACAGGTCTCAATTGTCCTGCAGAAGACTCTCTGCAGTTTGGAGCTTCTCACAACTCCCATCGTTGGAAAGCCCCCATGGCCTCGTGATGACCCCCCATTCATGAAGAGGCCATCAGCTACAGAAACTCCAACCTGAGCGATCATCTGATCCTCGCCCCGACTTCAGATGCACGAGATCTCGATTCAGGTCTGTAGATTGTGCCTTCCATGGCCTCACCCAGAAACCTAAGCCTAGCTTGTGTTCTCAGACTTTTGTCGTCAGACTACTGGCCCACAAGCCCTACAGTTTGGCAATCCAGAACTACAATGCAGCACTCTGCCGGCCCTCCAGAAGAAAAACATTGTCCTCTGGGGCTACCCAGTCATCCCAAATGAGGATCAACCTGCACCGACCTTGGCTGTACCCCAAATACATAGGCTGACCAGGGCATTAATGCCCTTTCTGACACAGCCTGATCCTGGAACCCCTGGCCCCTCCCAGACAGCTGCCCGCACACTGAGCACATCGAGCCGCCATGGCCTTAGGTCGTCATCTCTTCCCAACCTCAGTTTTCAGGATTCAGAACCTAGACCTTATCTCCAATCACTGCCCAGGGTTGAAGGTGATGCAGAAATCAGAACTCCTTCCCCATGGCAAGAAACCTTGTGGTTGGCATGTTGTCCAACGTTCAGTGTAGTTGAAACCAGTGTGGACCATGAGGCCCCGCCCATGCTCGCGGGCCACATTGGTCACAAACACACATTGTGACCCTCAGGCTGAGCCCAGTCCTCAAGTAAGGCCACTCAGTGGCTGGATGAAGAGATAGCATATTGGGCTTGCCATGCCCATAGGCCCCAATTTTTAACCATAGTTCAGGTTGTCCCTTCAGTCTTCCCCACGGCTTTGCTTTGGAATTCTTCTTTTGGTAGGACACCTGAGGTAACAAAACTGAAATGAGTCCTTCCATCCCACAGATTGACGAAAAGCAATTGGGAATCAGGCCAAATCCTCAGGGGGAAGATTCGTCCATGGCCCATGAGGCCTCCAAGACATTCCATGGCCATCGCTGATACAAAATCCAGAGAGAAAAGTCTGAGCAAGCGCCTCAGACTAGCACTTTCTTCATATCCTGAAGAGTTCTTCTCATGGTTTGTAGATCGGGCCTGCCATACCTACGTCCCAAAAACTAAGCTGAGTTTGTGTTTTCAGACTTGTTTCCTCAAAGTCTTGGGCCACACAACCTCCAGGCTGGGCCCCTGGAGCCACACATTAGGACTGTGCCTACCAATCCATGGGAATTCTGCCTATTCCATGGTCCAAAATCGTACAAATTAGGAGAAACCTCCAAAGTCCCTGAGGCCATACCAATAGTGTAGGTCGCCCAGAACAAACAAGGGCTGTCTGACACCAGCTGATAATCGACCTCCACTCATACCATAGATGGATGTCTCCAGAGAAGAAGATTGAACCAGACAGGACCCTAGGCCATAATAGGATCCATTGCTTTGGGTTACAGGCATGTGTCCTCAAAAGCCTGATTCCAATACGAGCATAGGCGTTTTCCTGAGGCACCCATCAGAACTCATTCGTCTCCACAAGGAAACCTGTGCATGGGAGCCATGTCCAAAGCTTAGGAGAGTACTTCAGGGTCCCGGTGCCACCGCCCCATTCCAAGGCCCTCATGGACACAAAAACACATTAGGACCCATCCTCAGGAAAGTCCATTTCAACTCAGCCACCCCGGTTGCTCCAGCAGAGCCATCAGATCTAAACTGTCTTGTTGCTAGGAGACAATTGGAATGCGAGGCGGGCTTCCCAGGCATCCATCCGCGAACGGTGCTCTGGAGTCATTCCATATGGGATGTCCTGGAGCTGTCCAAGAGGTCTTAATTGTCCTGCAGTAGGAATCCTTGAAGGGGGCATCCCACAACTCCCAACGTGGGAAAACCTCAATGAAATCGAGATTCCGCTCCCTTCAAGAAGCGGCCGTCATGCTCAGAATCTCCAACCTGAGCCAAAGTCTGATCCTTGCCCTGACTTCAGATGCATGAGATATTTTTCAGATCTGCAGGGGGTACATGCCGTGCCCTCGCCCTGAAACCCAAGTCTAGCTTGTCTTCTCAGACTTCCGTCCTCACACTCCTGGTTCCGAAGCCCTCAAGTTTGGCAATTCCGGACCCAAAATGCAGCACTCTGCCTGCCCTCTAGAAAAAAAAAATTATTGCCTCATGAGCTGCCCAGGCACCTTAAATGAGGGTAAACCTACACAGCACTCAACTTTACCCAAATTATAGTCTAACCTGGGCACTAATGCACTGTCAAACACAACCTGAGCCCGGACCTCCTGACCAACACCCAGAAAGCTGACCGCACACTGAGCACATAAAACCCGCCATGGCCTTAGGTCATCATCTCTTCCCTACCTCAGTTTTCAGGCTTCAGAACCGAGACCTTATCTCCAATCACAGCCCAGGGGTGAGTGTGATGTAGAAATCAGAACTCTTCTTTACCCATGGCAAGAACCCTTTTGGTTGGCACGTTGTCCAACTTTCAGTGTAGGAGAAACCAGCATTCACCCTGAGGCCCCGCCCATTCTTGAGTGCGACGAGGGCATACACAAACATTGTGACTTTCAGCATGAGTCCTGTCCTCTAGTAAGTCCTCTCAGTGGCTGGACCATTAGATGTCATAATGGGCTTGACATGTCCCAAGTCCCAATGTTTAACCAGATTTCTGATTGTCCAGTCGCCCCTCCCCAGGGCTCTACTCTGGAATCCCTCATTTGGTGTGACACCTGAGGTTAAAAAAGAAAAAAAACAACAACAACAAAAAAAAAACGGACTTCTTCCAGCCCAAAAATGACCCCAAACTCTTTGACGGGGCCAAACAACCAGAAAGTAAGACTCGTCCATTTCCCATGAAGTCACACAGAAATTCCACGACCATGAGTGACACGATATCCAGAGACAAACACTTGAGCAGGAGCCTCACACTCGCCCTTCTTTCAAATCCCGAAGAGTTGTCCTCATGGTCTGTAGATCAGTCCTGCCATACCTATGACCCGAAACATAAGCCGAGTTTGCGTTTTCAGAGAACTGACCAAACAGCCCTGTCCTACACAACCTACTGGCTCAGGCCCCTGGAGCCTAACCTGAGGACTGTACTTGCCCTCTCCAAGGGAATTGTGTGTGCCCATTCCAATGGCAACAAACCTTCTAATAGGATAAACCTCCAAAGTCCCTGATCCATCTCAATAGTGGTGGCGTCCCAGGAAACAGGGGCAATCTGAGCCCAACTGAGCACCTACCTGCACTCAGACCCATAGACAGATGTCCCCAGAGGTAAAAAGAAAAGAACAGGCCCCTAGGCACTAATCAGATCCATTGCTTTGGTTTCCAGGCATCTCTCCTCAGAGGCCTGGATTTCAAAAGCAGCATATAGCTGTTTCTTGACTCACCCATCAGAAAACATCTCATCTACACATGGGAAACTTGCACGTTGGAGCTGTGTCAACGCCTCTGTTTAGGAGAAACCTTTAGGGCCCCAGTGCCACCGCTTCATTCCAAGGTCTCCATAGACACAAAAGCACGTTAGGACCCATCCCTGGGGTGTCCATTTCAACTCAGCATCCTCGGTTGCTCCCCACAGATCCAGGAGATCTAACCTGTCTTGTTGCGAGGAGACAATTGGAATGCGAGGTGGGCTACCCAGCCATCCCTCCTTAGAACCCTGCTCAGAATCATTGGCTTGGAGCCAAACAACAGGTCTCAATTGTCCTGCAGAAGACTCTCTGCAGTTTGGAGCTTCTCACAACTCCCATCGTTGGAAAGCCCCCATGGCCTCGTGATGACCCCCCATTCATGAAGAGGCCATCAGCTACAGAAACTCCAACCTGAGCGATCATCTGATCCTCGCCCTGACTTCAGATGCACGAGATCTCGATTCAGGTCTGTAGATTGTGCCTTCCATGGCCTCACCCAGAAACCTAAGCCTAGCTTGTGTTCTCAGACTTTTGTCGTCAGACTACTGGCCCACAAGCCCTACAGTTTGGCAATCCAGAACTACAATGCAGCACTCTGCCGGCCCTCCAGAAGAAAAACATTGTCCTCTGGGGCTACCCAGTCATCCCAAATGAGGATCAACCTGCACCGACCTTGGCTGTACCCCAAATACATAGGCTGACCAGGGCATTAATGCCCTTTCTGACACAGCCTGATCCTGGAACCCCTGGCCCCTCCCAGACAGCTGTCCCCACACTGAGCACATCGAGCCGCCATGGCCTTAGGTCGTCATCTCTTCCCAACCTCAGTTTTCAGGATTCAGAACCTGGACCTTATCTCCAATCACTGCCCAGGGTTGAAGGTGATGCAGAAATCAGAACTCCTTCCCCATGGCAAGAAACCTTGTGGTTGGCTTCTTGTCCAACGTTTAGTGTAGTTGAAACCAGTGTGGCCCATGAGGCCCCGCCCATGCTCGCAGGCCACATTGTTCACAAACACACATTGTGACGCTCAGGCTGAGCCCAGTCCTCAAGTAAGGCCACTCAGTGGCTGGATGAAGAGATAGCATATTGGGCTTGCCATGCCCGTAGGCCCCAATTTTTAACCATAGTTCGGGTTGTCCCTTCAGTCTTCCCCACGGCTTTGCTTTGGAATTACTCTTTTGGTGGTACACCTGAGGTAACAAACCTGAAAGGAGACCTCCCATACAACAGATTGACGAAAAGCAATTGGGAATCGGGCCAAATCCTCAGAGAGGAAGATTCGTCCATGGCCCATGAGGCCTCCCCGACATTCCACGGTCATCGCTGATACAAAATCCAGAGACAAAAGCCTGAGCAAACGCCTCAGACTCGCACTTTCTTCATATCCTGAAGAGTTCTTCTCATGGTTTGTAGATAGGGCCTGCCATACCTACGTCCCCAAACCTAAGGTGAGTTTGTGTTTTCAGACTTCTGTCCTCAAAGTCTTGGGTCACACACCCTCCAGGCTGGGCGCCTGGAGCCACACATTAGGACTGTGCCTACCAATCCATGGGAATTCTGCCCATTCCATGGTCCAAAATCGTACAAATTAGGAGAAACCTCCAAAGTCCCTGAGGCCATCCCAATAGTGTAGGTCGCCCGGAAGAAACAAGGGCTGTCTGACACCAGCTGAATCGACCTCCACTCATACCATAGATGGATGTTCCCAGAGAAGAAGATTGAACCAGACAGGACCCTAGGCCATAAAAGGATCCATTGCTTTGGTTTACAGGCATGTCTCCTCAAAAGCCTGATTCCTATTCGAGCATAGGGGTTTTCCTGAGGCACCCATCAGAACTCATCTCGTCTCCACAAGGAAACCTGTGCATGGGAGCTATGTCAAAAGCTTAGGAGAGTACTTCATGGTCCCGGTGCCGTCGCCCCATTCCAAGGCCCTCATGGACATAAAAACCAATTAGGACCGATCCTCAGGAAAGTCCATTTCAACTCAGCCACCCCGGTTGCTCCCGCAGAGCCATCAGATCTAAACTGTCTTGTTGCTAGGAGACAATTGGAATGCGAGGCGGGCTTCCCAGGCATCCATCCTCGAAGGGTGCTCTGGAGTCATTCTGTATGGGATGTCCTGGAGCTGTCCAACAGGTCTCAATTGTTCCGCAGAAGGAATCCTTGAAGGGGGCATCCCACAACTCCCAACGTGGGAAAACCTCAATGGCCTCGAGATTCCGCTCCCTTCATGAAGCGGCCGTCATGCACAGAAACTTCAACTTGAGCCAACGTCTGATCCTCGCCTGACTTCAGATGCATGAGATATTGGTTCAGATCTGAAGGGGGTACCTGCCATGCCCTCGCCCTGAAACCAAGTCTAGCTTGTCTTCTCAGACTTCCGTCCTCACACCCCTGGCCCCGAAGCCCTCAAGTTTGGCAATTCTGGACCCACAGTGCAGCACTCTGCCTGCCCTGTAGAAAAAAATTATTGCTTCATGAGCTGCCCAGGCACCTTAAATGAGAATAAACCTACACAGCACTCGACTTTACCCAAATTATATAGTCTAACGTGGGCACTAAACCATTGTCGGACACAACCTGAGCCCGGACCTCAGACCAACCCCCAGAAAGCTGACAGCACACTGAGCACATAAGACCCGCCATGGCCTTAGGTCTTCATCTCTTCCCTACTTCAGTTTTCAGGCTTCAGAACCGAGACCTTATGGCCTATCACTGCCCAGGTTTGAGTGTGATGCAGAAATCAGAACTCCGCCTTACCCATGGCAAGAAACCTTGTGGTTGGCACATTGTCCAATGGTCAGAGTAGAAGAAACCAGCATTCACTCTGAGGCCCCGCCCATTCTTGAGTGCGACGGGGTCATAAACACGCATTGTGACCCTCAGCATGAGTCTTCTCCTCTATTAAGTCCTCTCAGTGGCTGGACTATTAGATGTCATATTGGGCTTGACATGTCCCTAGGCCCTAATTTTTAACCAGATTTCTGATTGTCCAGTTGCCCCTCCCCAGGGCTCTACTCTGGAATCCCTCATTTGTTGGGACACCTGAGGTTAAAAAAGAAAACAACAACAACAACAAAACGGACGTTTTCCATCCCACAGAATGACCCCAAACTCTTTGGACGGGGCCAAACCACCAGAGAGTAAGACTCATCCATTTCCCATGAAGTCACCCAGAAATTTCACCACCGTGAGTGACACGATATCCAGAGACAAAAACTTGAGCAAGAGCCTCACACTTGCTCTTTTTCAAATCCCGATGAGTTCTCCTCATGGTCTGTAGATCAGTCCTGCCATAACTATGACCGGAAACATAAGCCGAGGTTGTGTTTTCAGACAACTGTCCAAACAGCCCTGGCCTACACAACCCACAGGATCAGGCCCCTGGAGCCAAGCCTGAGGACTGTACTTGCCCTCTGTAAGGGAAATGTGTTTGCCATTTCCAATGGCCACAACCCTTCTAATAGAATAAACACCCAATACCTGATCCATCTTACTAGGGCTGGCTTCCCAGGAAAAACAGGGGCAATCTGAGCCCATCTGTGCACCTACCTGCACTCAACCCATAGACAGATGTCCCCAGAGGTAAAAAGGAAAGAACAGACCCCTAGGCACTAATCAGATCCATTGCTTTGGTTTCCAGGCATCTCTCCTCAGAGGCCTGGATTTCAAAAGCAGCATATAGCTGTTTCTTGACTCACCCATCAGAAAACATCTCATCTACACATGGGAAACTAGCACGTTGGAGCTCTGTCAAAGCCTCTGTTTTGGAGAACCCGTCAGGGCCCCAGTGCCACCGCTTCATTCCAAGGTCTGGATACACACCAAAGCACGCTAGGACCCAACCCCAGGAGAGTCCATTTCAACTCAGCCTCCTCCGTTGCTCCCCCAGATCCAGAGGATCTAACCTGTCTTGTTGCTAGGAGACAATTGGAATGCGAGGTGGGCTACCCAGCCATCCATCCTTAGAACCCTGCTCAGAATCATTGGCCTGGAGCCAATCAACAGGTCTCAATTATCCTGTAGAAGACACTTTGCAGTTTGGAGCTTCTCACAAATCCCATCGTGGGACAACCCCCATGGCCTTGTGATGCTCCCCCTTCATGAAGGGGCCATAAGGGACAGAAACTCCAACCTGAGCGATCGTCTGATCCTCGCCCTGACTTCAGATGCACGAGATCTCGATTCCGGTCTGTAGATTCTGCGTGCCATGTCCTCAACCAGAAACCTAAGCCGAGCTTGTGTTCTCAGACTTCTCTCCTCAGACTACTGGCCCACAAGCCCTCCAGTTTGGCAATCCAGAACTACAATGCAGCACTCTGCCTGCCCTCTAGAAGAAAAACATTGTCCTCTGGGGCTACCCAGTAACCCCAAGTGAGGATCAACCTGCACCTACCTTGGCTGTACCCCGAACATATAGGCTGACCACGGCACTAATGCCCTTTCTGACACAGCCTGAGCCTGGACTTCCTGGCCCCAACCAGACAGCTTGCTGCACACTGAGCACATCGAGCCGCCATGGCCTTAGGTTGTCATCTCTTCCCAACCTCGGTTTTCAGGCTTTAGATTCTAGACCTTATCTCCAATCACTGCCCAGGGTTGATCCTGATGCAGAAATCAGAACTCCTTCCCCATGGCAAGAAACCTTGTGGTTGGCATGTTGTCCAACATTTAGTGTAGTTGAATCCAGTGTTGCCCATGAGGCCCCTCCATGCTCGCAGGCTACATTGCTCACAAACACACATTGTGACCCTCAGCCTGACCAAAGTCCTCAAGTAAGGCCTCTCAGTGGCTGGATGAAGAGATAGCATATTGGGCTTGCCATGCCCCTAGGACCCAATTTTTAACCATAGTTCAGGTGGTCCCTTCAGTCTTCCCCACGGCTTTGCTTTGGAATCCCTCTTTTCGTGGGACACCTGAGGTAACAAAACTGAAAGGATGCTTCCCATCCCTCAGATTGACGAAAAATAATTGGGAATCCGGTGAAATCATCATAGAGGTAGATTCGTCCATGGCCCATGAGGCATCCCCGACATTCCACGGAGATCGCTGATACAAATTGCAGAGACAAATGCCTGAGCAAGCGCCTCAGACTCACTCTATATTCAAATCTTCATGAGTTCTTCTCATGGTTTGTAGATTGGGCCTGCCATACCGATGTCCCCAAAGCTGAGTTTGAGTATCGGAATCACAATCAGAACTCTGCCTTCCACATGGCTGTAATGCTTGTTCTTCGCATGGAGTCACACCTTCACGTGGGGAACCCTTCATGGCCCCTGATGCCACGCCCAAACATGAGTGCTGCTTGGGCACAAATGCACACTGTGACCCTAGCATGAGCCCCATGACAAAGAAAGGCATGTCAGGTTCGGGACGAAGATCCTGCATATAGTCCTTGCCATGCCCATAGTCACCCAGGACTAACTAGATGGTGTGTATTCCAGTTGAGGGAACCCACTGCTGTGCTCTAGAGTCCCTCTCCTGGGAGGTCCTTTGTGGCAGAAAACAGTACTCTTCACTTCCCACAGAATGAACCCAAACACTTGGGAGCTTGGACAATCCCCCGAGAGGAAGGCCCTTCCTCGGACCCTGAGGCAACCCCTACCCTGACCGGACACTGTGAACGCAACACCCAGAGACAAAAGCCTGAGCGACTGCCTCCCACTTGCCCTCCTTTGATATCCAGAGGATGTCCCCTCACGGACTGGAGATCAGGCCTGCCATTACCTTGGCCCCTACCTGAGCCAAGTTTGCTCTTTCAGACATCAGTCCCCACAGCCCTGGCAAACAGAGCCTCTAGGCTGGGTCCTCTGGAGCCATACCACAGGACCGTGCCTGCTCTCTCCTGGGAAACTGTTTCCATTCCTTTGCCACACACCTCCAGAATATGAGAAAACTCAAGGCCCCCGAGGACATCCCACTACTGGGAGCCTCCCTGGACACACAGGGGCATTCGGACACAAGCTGAGCAGCTACCTCCACGAAGGCAAGCACACAGATGTCAACAGAGATAGAAGGTTGAGCCGGACAGGCCCTTAGGCCCTAATCTCAACTCTTGCTTTGGTTCCAGGTGTTACTCCTCAGAGGCTTTGTTTCGAAGAACAGGATATGGGGCTTTCCTGAGGCACTGAACAGAACTCCTCTCGTCTCCACATGGGAAGATTCCTTGTTGGAGCTGTGTCAAACACCTCAGTTTGGAAAACCCTGCAGAGTCCCTGAGCCACCTCCACATTCCAAGGTCTCCCAGGCCACAAAGCCACAGTAGAACTCATCTTCAGGAGAGTCCATTTCAACTCTCCCCTCTAGGTAGCTCACCCAGGAGCCTGCAGATTGAGCCTGCCTTGTCCTGACTAAAGAGTGGGAATATGAGGTGGCGTTCCCAGGCATCCATGCTTAGACACCTGCCCTCGAGTCTTTCCGTATGGGACCTTTTGGAACCATCCAATAGGACTCGACTGTCGTGAAGAAGAAAATCTTGAGGTTTGGAGTAGTTCACAAATCCCATGGTAGGCAAACCTCCCTGGCTTCATGAAGCTCCCACAACCTTCAGGAAGAGGCCATGCTGGACAAAAACTCTAGCCTGAGGCACTTCTCATAGTTGACATGACCTCAGTTCAGGAGATCTCGATTCAGCCTCTGCAGAGTGGGCCTGCCGTGCCCTCGGTCCCAAACCTCACGCTAGCTTGTGTTTTCAGACTTCCTTCCTCACACTCCTGGCAAACAAGCCCTCTGGACTAGGAACTCCAGAACCAAAACCCAGCCCAGTGTCTGCCCAACGGAAGAAAAACGTTTCCCTGTGGGGCTCTCCAGAAAACCCAGATGAGGATCAACCTGCTCGGGCCTCGACGGTACCCGAACTGGATAGGCTGCTCTGGGCACTCATGCTCTGTCTGACACAGCCTGAAGCCAGACGTCCAGACAGACAAGGAGACAGCTGGCCGCACACCCAGCACTTCGGACACGCCATGGTCTTATGCCGTCACCTCTTCCTAACCTTGGTTTTCAGATATCTGAACCTAGACATCATATCAATTCTCCACACAGCTGGGTATCGCAAGCACAAAACAGAAGTCCTGCTTCCCCATGGCTGTCAAGCTTGCTCTTGGCATGGAGTCACACCTTCAGGGTGGGAGAAACCTTCATGGCCCCTGATGCCACGCCCAAACGTGAGTGCTGATTGGGAACAAATTCACACTGTGACCCTCAGCATGAGCCCCATGTCAAAGAAAGGCCTGTCAGGGCCTGGACCAAGAGCCCACATATGGGGCTTGCCAAGCCCCTATGCACCCAATCCTCACCACGGTTTGAATTTTCCAGTCGCCCCGCCCGTACCTGGAGCTCTGCTCTGGAATCCCTTTCTTGGAGAGACCCATGAGCCAGACAACACGACTCCACCCTTCCCACAAAATGACCCCAAACTCTTGGGAGCTGGGACAAATCCCCAGAGAGGGATACTCGTCCACAGTACCTGAGGCCACCGCTCCAATCCACGGCTATCCCGGACACAACATCCAGAGACAAAAGCCTGAAGGAACGCCTCCCACTCGCCCTTGTTTCAGAGGCCCAGGAGCTCCCTCTCGGGCTGTACATCCGGCCTGCCATACCCTAGGCGCCACTCCTAAGCTGAGTTTGTGTATTCAGACTTCTGTGCCCACAGCCTGGACCCACACACCTCCAGGCTAGGGCCTCTAGGGCCACAGCGAAAGATTGTGCCTGCCCTCTCCAAGGAAAGTGTGCCCAATCCATTGACCACAACACTACAGGTTAGGGAAAAGCTCCAAGGCCCCTGAGGCCATCAATAGTGTAGGCCCCCCTGGACTAAGAGGGGCTCTCTGACACCAGCGGAGCAACTATCTCCACTTCGACTCTCAGACGGTGTCCCCAGAGACAGAAGGTTGAAATGGACAGGCCCCCAGTCCCTAATATGAACCATAGTTTGGTTTCCATGTTTCCGTTCTCAGAGGACTGTTTTCGTAGACCAGCACATGGGGCTTTTCTGAGGCACCAAACCAAACATCTCTCATCTCCACATGGGCAGCTTTCTTACTGGGATGTATCAAACACTTCAGGTAGGAGAGTTCCGCAGGGCCACTGAACAACCAGCACATTCCAAGGTCTCCATGGACCCAAACGCACATTATGACGCATCCTCAGGAGAGGCCATTTCAACTCAGCCCCCTGGGTCGCGTGTTCCAGAGGCAGCAGATCAAACATATCTTGTCGCTAATAGCCAATGGGAATGCGAGGCATGCTGTACAGGGATCCATCCTTCGAACCCTGCTCTCCAGTCCTTCCATATGGTATGTCCTGGAGCCATGCAACAGGACTCGAATGTCCCGCAAAAGGAAACCTTGTGGTTTGGGGCAACCTCCAAACTCAGCGTGGGAAAACTTCCTTGGCCTCATGAGGCCCCCACTTCATGAAGGTGCCATCATGGACACATACTCCAGCCTCAGCCAACGTCTGATCCTCAGCCTGACTTCAGATGCAGGAGATTTTGATTCAGCCTCTGCAGAGTGGGCCTGCTCTGCCCTTGGTTCCAATCCTCACACTAGCTTGTGTTTTCAGACTTCCGTCCTCACACTCCTGGCCCACAAACCCTCCCTACTGGGAATTCTGGGGCCACAATGAAGCACTGTGCCTGCCTCCCAAGAGAAAAACATTGTCTATGACGCTGCCCAGAAACCCCAAATTAGGATCAAACTGCTTGGCCCTCGGCAACACCCCAATTGCATAGGCTACCTTAAACAGTGATGCTCTGTCGCGAATAGCCTGAGCCCAGACCTTCCAACAGACACCGACACAGATGGCTGCACACCCAGCACATTGGACCTGCCACTGCCTTAGGCCACCATCCATTCCCAACCTGGGTTTTCAGTCATCGGAACCTAGACCTTATCTCTAATCCCTGCACAGGGGGAAACCTGATGCACAAGTCAGAACCCCTCCTTCCCCCTGGCAAGAAACCTTGCTGCTGGCAGTGAGTCAAACCTTCAGTGTAGGAGAAAACGGCATGGTCCATGAGGCCACGCCCAAGCGTGAGGGCCGCCTTGGGCACAAACACACATTGTGACCCTCAGCGTGAGTACCTTATTCAAGTAACGCCTCTCAGTGACTGGACCAAGAGCCCGCATATGTGGCTTGCCATGCCCATAGGCACCCAGGACTAACTAGATGGTGTGTATTCCAGTTGAGGGAACCCACTGCTGTGCTCTAGAGTCCCTCTCCTGGGGGGTCCCCTGTGGCAGAAAACAGTACTCTTCATTCCCACAGAATGAACACAAACACTTGGGAGCTTGGACAATCCCCTGAGAGGAAGGCTCTTCCTCGGCCTCTGAGACAACCCCTACCCTGACCGGACACTGTAAACGCAACACCCAGAGACAAAATCCTGAGTGACTGCCTCCCACTTGCCCTACTTTGATTTCCAGAGGATCTCCCCTCACGGACTAGAGATCAGGCCTGCCATTACATTGGCCCCTAGCTGAGCCAAGTTTGCTTTTTCAGACATCTGTCCCCCCAGCCCTGGCAAACAGAGCCTCTAGGTTGGGTCCTCTGGAGCCATACCACAGGACAGTGCCTGCTATCTCCTGGGAAACTGTGTCCATTCCTTTGGCCACACACCTCCAGAATATGAGAAACCTCAAGGCCTCCGAGGACATCCCACTACTGGGAGCCTCACTGGACTCACAGGGGCATTCGGACACAAGCTGAGCAGCTACATCCATGAATGCATGCACACAGATGACAACAGAGATAGAAGGTTGAGCCGGACAGGCCTTTAGGCCGTAGTCTCAACTCTTACTTTGGTTTCCCGGTGTCACTCCTCAGAGGCTTTGGTTCGAAGAACAGGGTATGGGGCTTTCCTGAGGCACGGAACAGAACTCCTCTCGTCTCCACATGGGAAGTTTCCTTGTTGGAGCCGTGTCAAACACCTCATGTTGGAGAATCCTGCAGAGTCCCTGAGCCACCTCCACATTCCAAGGTCTCCCAGGCCACCAAGCCACAGTAGGACTCATCTTCAGGAGAGTCCATTTCAACTCTCCCCTCTGGGTAGCTCACCCAGGAGCCCGCAGATTGAGCCTGCCTTGTCCTGACTAAAGAGTGGGAATATGAGGTGGCGTTCCCAGGCATCCATGCTTAGACACCTGCTCTCGAGTCTTTCCATATGGGGCCTCTTGGAACCATCCAATAGGACTCGACTGTCGTGCAGAAGGTAACCTTCAGTTTTGGAGCAGTTCACAAATCCCATCGTAGGCAAAACTTTCTGGCCTCATGAAGCCCCCACACCCTTCAGGAAGAGGCCATGCTGGACAAGAACTCTAGCCTGAGGCACGTCTCATAGTTGACATGACCTCAGTGCAGGAGATCCCGATTCAGCCTCTGCAGAGTGGGCATGCCGTGACCTCGGTCCCAAACCTCACGCTAGCTTGTGTTTTCAGACTTCCTTCCTCACACTCCTGGCTAACAAGCCCTCCGGACTAGGAACTCCGGAACCAAAACCCAGCCCAGTGTCTGCCCAACGGAAGAAAAACGTTTCCCTGTGGGGCTCTCCAGAAAACCCAAATGAGGATCAACCTTTCGGGCCTCGATGGTACCCGAACTGGATAGGCTGCTCTGGGCACTCATGCTCTGCCTGACACAGCCTGAAGCCAGACGTCCAGACAGACAAGGAGACAGCTGGCCGCACACCCAGCACTTCGGACACGCCATGGTCTTATGCCGTCACCTCATCCTAACCTTGGTTTTCAGATATCTGAACCTAGACATTATATCAATTCTCCACACAGCTGGGTATAGCAAGCACAAAACAGAACTCCTCCTTCCCCATGGCTGTCAAGCTTGCTCTTGGCATGGAGTCACACCTTCAGGGTGGGAGAAACCTTCATGGCCCCTGATGTCACGCCCAAACTTGAGTGCTGCTTGGGCACAAATTCACACTGTGATCCTCAGCATGAGCCCCATGTCAAAGAAAGGCCTGTCAGGGCCTGGACCAAGAGCCCACATATGGGGCTTGCCAAGCCCCTATGCACCCAATCCTCACCACGGTTTGAATTTTCCAGTCGCCCCGCCCGTACCTGGAGCTCTGCTCTGGAATCCCTTTCTTGGAGAGACCCATGAGCCAGACAACACGACTCCACCCTTCCCACAAAATGACCCCAAACTCTTGGGAGCTGGGACAAATCCCCAGAGAGGGATACTCGTCCACAGTACCTGAGGCCACCGCTCCAATCCACGGCTATCCCGGACACAACATCCAGAGACAAAAGCCTGAAGGAACGCCTCCCACTCGCCCTTGTTTCAGAGGCCCAGGAGCTCCCTCTCGGGCTGTACATCCGGCCTGCCATACCCTAGGCGCCACTCATAAGCTGAGTTTGTGTATTCAGACTTCTGTGCCCACAGCCTGGACCCACACACCTCCAGGCTAGGGCCTCTAGGGCCACAGCGAAAGATTGTGCCTGCCCTCTCCAAGGAAAGTGTGCCCAATCCATTGACCACCACACTACAGGTTAGGGAAAAGCTCCAAGG
This sequence comes from Mustela nivalis, assembly GCF_964662115.1. Taxonomy (NCBI): domain Eukaryota; kingdom Metazoa; phylum Chordata; class Mammalia; order Carnivora; family Mustelidae; genus Mustela; species Mustela nivalis. The sequence continues at coordinate 175,069 of NW_028135630.1, forward strand.
CCCCTGAGGCCATCAATAGTGTAGGCCCCCCTGGACTAAGAGGGGCTCTCTGACACCAGCGGAGCAACTATCTCCACTTAGACTCTCAGACAGTGTCCCCAGAGACAGAAGGTTGAAATGGACAGGCCCCCAGGCCCTAATCTGAACCTTAGCTTTGGTTTCCATGTTTCCGTTCTCAGAGGACTGTTTTCGTAGACCAGCACATGGGGCTTTTCTGAGGCACCAAACCAAACCTCTCTCATCTCCACATGGGCAGCTTTCTTACTGGGATGTATCAAACACTTCAGGTAGGAGAGTTCCGCAGGGCCACTGAACAACCAGCACATTCCAAGGTCTCCATGGACCCAAACGCACATTATGATGCATCCTCAGGAGAGGCCATTTCAACTCAGCCCCCTGGGTCGCGTGTTCCAGAGGCAGCAGATCAAACATATCTTGTCGCTAGTAGCCAATGGGAATGCGAGGCATGCTGTACAGGGATCCATCCTTCGAACCCTGCTCTCCAGTCCTTCCATATGGTATGTCCTGGAGCCATGCAACAGGACTCGAATGTCCCGCAGAAGGAAACCTTGTGGTTTGGGGCAACCTCCAAACTCAGCATGGGAAAACTTCCTTGGCCTCATGAGGCCCCCACTTCATGAAGGTGCCATCATGGACACATACTCCAGCCTCAGCCAACGTCTGATCCTCAGCCTGACTTCAGATGCAGGAGATTTTGATTCAGCCTCTGCAGAGTGGGCCTGCTCTGCCCATGGTTCCAATCCTCACACTAGCTTGTGTTTTCAGACTTCCGTCCTCACACTCCTGGCCCACAAACCCTCCTAACTGGGAATTCTGGGGCCACAATGAAGCACTGTGCCTGCCTCCCAAGAGAAAAACATTGTCTATGCCGCTGCCCAGAAACCCCAAATTAGGATCAAACTGCTTGGCCCTCGGCAACACCCCAATTGAATAGGCTACCTTAAACAGTGATGCTCTGTCGCAAATAGCCTGAGCCCAGACCTTCCAACAGACACCGACACAGCTGGCTGCACACCCAGCACATTGGACCCGCCACTGCCTTAGGCCACCATCCATTCCCAACCTGGGTTTTCAGTCATCGGAACCTAGACCTTATCTCCAATCCCTGCACAGGGGGGAACCTGATGCTCAAGTCAGAACCCCTCCTTCCCCCTGGCAAGAAACCTTGCTGCTAACAGTGAGTCAAACCTTCAGTGTAGGAGAAAACGGCATGGCCCATGAGGCCACGCCCAAGCGTGAGGGCCGCCTTGGGCACAAACACACATTGTGACCCTCAGCGTGAGTACCTTATTCAAGTAACGCCTCTCAGTGACTGGACCAAGAGCCCGCATATGTGGCTTGCCATGCCCATAGGCACCCAGGACTAACTAGATGGTGTGTATTCCAGTTGAGGGAAACCACTGCTGTGCTCTAGAGTCCCTCTCCTGGGGGGTCCCCTGTGGCAGAAAACAGTACTCTTCATTCCCACAGAATGAACACAAACACTTGGGAGCTTGGACAATCCCCTGAGAGGAAGGCTCTTCCTCGGCCTCTGAGACAACCCCTACCCTGACCGGACACTGTAAACGCAACACCCAGAGACAAAATCCTGAGTGACTGCCTCCCACTTGCCCTACTTTGATTTCCAGAGGATCTCCCCTCACGGACTAGAGATCAGGCCTGCCATTACATTGGCCCCTAGCTGAGCCAAGTTTGCTTTTTCAGACATCTGTCCCCACAGCCCTGGCAAACAGAGCCTCTAGGCTGGGTCCTCTGGAGCCATACCACAGGACCGTGCCTGCTCTCTCCTGGGAAACTGTGTCCATTCCTTTGGCCACACACCTCCAGAATATGAGAAACCTCAAGGCCTCCGAGGACATCCCACTACTGGGAGCCTCACTGGACTCACAGGGGCATTCGGACACAAGCTGAGCAGCTACATCCATGAATGCATGCACACAGATGACAACAGAGATAGAAGGTTGAGCAGGACAGGCCTTTAGGCCGTAGTCTCAACTCTTACTTTGGTTTCCAGGTGTCACTCCTCAGAGGCTTTGGTTCGAAGAACAGGGTATGGGGCTTTCCTGAGGCACGGAACAGAACTCCTCTCGTCTCCACATGGGAAGTTTCCTTGTTGGAGCCGTGTCAAACACCTCATGTTGGAGAATCCTGCAGAGTCCCTGAGCCACCTCCACATTCCAAGGTCTCCCAGGCCACCAAGCCACAGTAGGACTCATCTTCAGGAGAGTCCATTTCAACTCTCCCCTCTGGGTAGCTCACCCAGGAGCCCGCAGATTGAGCCTGCCTTGTCCTGACTAAAGAGTGGGAATATGAGGTGGCGTTCCCAGGCATCCATGCTTAGACACCTGCTCTCGATTCTTTCCATATGGGGCCTCTTGGAACCATCCAATAGGACTCGACTGTCGTGCAGAAGGTAACCTTCAGTTTTGGAGCAGTTCACAAATCCCATCGTAGGCAAAACTTTCTGGCCTCATGAAGCCCCCACACCCTTCAGGAAGAGGCCATGCTGGACAAGAACTCTAGCCTGAGGCACGTCTCATAGTTGACATGACCTCAGTGCAGGAGATCCCGATTCAGCCTCTGCAGAGTGGGCATGCCGTGACCTCGGTCCCAAACCTCACGCTAGCTTGTGTTTTCAGACTTCCTTCCTCACACTCCTGGCTAACAAGCCCTCCGGACTAGGAACTCCGGAACCAAAACCCAGCCCAGTGTCTGCCCAACGGAAGAAAAACGTTTCCATGTGGGGCTCTCCAGAAAACCCAGATGAGGATCAACCTGCTCGGGCCTCGACGGTACCCGACCTGGATAGGCTGCTCTGGGCACTCATGCTCTGCCTGACACAGCCTGAAGCCAGACGTCCAGACAGACAAGGAGACAGCTGGCCGCACACCCAGCACTTCGGACACGCCATGGTCTTATGCCGTCACCTCATCCTAACCTTGGTTTTCAGATATCTGAACCTAGACATTATATCAATTCTCCACACAGCTGGGTATAGCAAGCACAAAACAGAACTCCTCCTTCCCCATGGCTGTCAAGCTTGCTCTTGGCATGGAGTCACACCTTCAGGGTGGGAGAAACCTTCATGGCCCCTGATGCCACGCCCAAACTTGAGTGCTGCTTGGGCACAAATTCACACTGTGATCCTCAGCATGAGCCCCATGTCAAAGAAAGGCCTGTCAGGGCCTGGACCAAGAGCCCACATATGGGGCTTGCCAAGCCCCTATGCACCCAATCCTCACCACGGTTTGAATTTTCCAGTCGCCCCGCCCGTACCTGGAGCTCTGCTCTGGAATCCCTTTCTTGGAGAGACCCATGAGCCAGACAACACGACTCCACCCTTCCCACAAAATGACCCCAAACTCTTGGGAGCTGGGACAAATCCCCAGAGAGGGATACTCGTCCACAGTACCTGAGGCCACCGATCCAATCCACGGCTATCCCGGACACAACATCCAGAGACAAAAGCCTGAAGGAACGCCTCCCACTCGCCCTTGTTTCAGAGGCCCAGGAGCTCCCTCTCGGGCTGTACATCCGGCCTGCCATACCCTAGGCGCCACTCATAAGCTGAGTTTGTGTATTCAGACTTCTGTGCCCACAGCCTGGACCCACACACCTCCAGGCTAGGGCCTCTAGGGCCACAGCGAAAGATTGTGCCTGCCCTCTCCAAGGAAAGTGTGCCCAATCCATTGACCACCACACTACATGTTAGGGAAAAGCTCCAAGGCCCCTGAGGCCATCAATAGTGTAGGCCCCCCTGGACTAAGAGGGGCTCTCTGACACCAGCGGAGCAACTATCTCCACTTAGACTCTCAGACAGTGTCCCCAGAGACAGAAGGTTGAAATGGACAGGCCCCCAGGCCCTAATCTGAACCTTAGCTTTGGTTTCCATGTTTCCGTTCTCATAGGACTGTTTTCGTAGACCAGCACATGGGGCTTTTCTGAGGCACCAAACCAAACATCTCTCATCTCCACATGGGCAGCTTTCTTACTGGGATGTATCAAACACTTCAGGTAGGAGAGTTCCGCAGGGCCACTGAACAACCAGCACATTCCAAGGTCTCCATGGACCCAAACGCACATTATGATGCATCCTCAGGAGAGGCCATTTCAACTCAGCCCCCTGGGTCGCGTGTTCCAGAGGCAGCAGATCAAACATATCTTGTCGCTAGTAGCCAATGGGAATGCGAGGCATGCTGTACAGGGATCCATCCTTCGAACCCTGCTCTCCAGTCCTTCCATATGGTATGTCCTGGAGCCATGCAACAGGACTCGAATGTCCCGCAGAAGGAAACCTTGTGGTTTGGGGCAACCTCCAAACTCAGCATGGGAAAACTTCCTTGGCCTCATGAGGCCCCCGCTTCATGAAGGTGCCATCATGGACACATACTCCAGCCTCAGCCAACGTCTGATCCTCAGCCTGACTTCAGATGCAGGAGATTTTGATTCAGCCTCTGCAGAGTGGGCCTGCTCTGCCCTTGGTTCCAATCCTCACACTAGCTTGTGTTTTCAGACTTCCGTCCTCACACTCCTGGCCCACAAACCCTCCCTACTGGGAATTCTGGGGCCACAATGAAGCACTGTGCCTGCCTCCCAAGAGAAAAACATTGTCTATGCCGCTGCCCAGAAACCCCAAATGAGGATCAAACTGCTTGGCCCTCGGCAACACCCCAATTGCATAGGCTACCTTAAACAGTGATGCTCTGTCGCAAATAGCCTGAGCCCAGACCTTCCAACAGACACCGACACAGCTGGCTGCACACCCAGCACATTGGACCCGCCACTGCCTTAGGCCACCATCCATTCCCAACCTGGGTTTTCAGTCATCGGAACCTAGACCTTATCTCCAATCCCTGCACAGGGGGGAACCTGATGCACAAGTCAGAACCCCTCCTTCCCCCTGGCAAGAAACCTTGCTGCTGGCAGTGAGTCAAACCTTCAGTGTAGGAGAAAACGGCATGGCCCATGAGGCCACGCCCAAGCGTGAGGGCCGCCTTGGGCACAAACACACATTGTGACCCTCAGCGTGAGTACCTTATTCAAGTAACGCCTCTCAGTGACTGGACCAAGAGCCCTCATATGTGGCTTGCCATGCCCATAGGCACCCAGGACTAACTAGATGGTGTGTATTCCAGTTGAGGGAAACCACTGCTGTGCTCTAGAGTCCCTCTCCTGGGGGGTCCCCTGTGGCAGAAAACAGTACTCTTCATTCCCACAGAATGAACACAAACACTTGGGAGCTTGGACAATCCCCTGAGAGGAAGGCTCTTCCTCGGCCTCTGAGACAACCCCTACCCTGACAGGACACTGTAAACGCAACACCCAGAGACAAAATCCTGAGTGACTGCCTCCCACTTGCCCTACTTTGATTTCCAGAGGATCTCCCCTCACGGACTAGAGATCAGGCCTGCCATTACATTGGCCCCTAGCTGAGCCAAGTTTGCTTTTTCAGACATCTGTCCCCACAGCCCTGGCAAACAGAGCCTCTAGGCTGGGTCCTCTGGAGCCATACCACAGGACCGTGCCTGCTCTCTCCTGGGAAACTGTGTCCATTCCTTTGGCCACACACCTCCAGAATATGAGAAACCTCAAGGCCTCCGAGGACATCCCACTACTGGGAGCCTCACTGGACTCACAGGGGCATTCGGACACAAGCTGAGCAGCTACATCCATGAATGCATGCACACAGATGACAACAGAGATAGAAGGTTGAGCAGGACAGGCCTTTAGGCCGTAGTCTCAACTCTTACTTTGGTTTCCAGGTGTCACTCCTCAGAGGCTTTGGTTCGAAGAACAGGGTATGGAGCTTTCCTGAGGCACGGAACAGAACTCCTCTCGTCTCCACATGGGAAGTTTCCTGTTGGAGCCGTGTCAAACACCTCATGTTGGAGAATCCTGCAGAGTCCCTGAGCCACCTCCACATTCCAAGGTCTCCCAGGCCACCAAGCCACAGTAGGACTCATCTTCAGGAGAGTCCATTTCAACTCTCCCCTCTGGGGAGCTCACCCAGGAGCCCGCAGATTGAGCCTGCCTTGTCCTGACTAAAGAGTGGGAATATGAGGTGGCGTTCCCAGGCATCCATGCTTAGACACCTGCTATCGAGTCTTTCCATATGGGGCCTCTTGGAACCATCCAATAGGACTCGACTGTCGTGCAGAAGGTAACCTTCAGTTTTGGAGCAGTTCACAAATCCCATCGTAGGCAAAACTTTCTGGCCTCATGAAGCCCCCACACCCTTCAGGAAGAGGCCATGCTGGACAAGAACTCTAGCCTGAGGCACGTCTCATAGTTTACATGACCTCAGTGCAGGAGATCCCGATTCAGCCTCTGCAGAGTGGGCATGCCGTGACCTCGGTCCCAAACCTCACGCTAGCTTGTGTTTTCAGACTTCCTTCCTCACACTCCTGGCAAACAAGCCCTCCGGACTAGGAACTCCGGAACCAAAACCCAGCCCAGTGTCTGCCCAACGGAAGAAAAACGTTTCCATGTGGGGCTCTCCAGAAAACCCAGATGAGGATCAACCTGCTCGGGCCTCGACGGTACCCGAACTGGATAGGCTGCTCTGGGCACTCATGCTCTGCCTGACACAGCCTGAAGCCAGACGTCCAGACAGACAAGGAGACAGCTGGCCGCACACCCAGCACTTCGGACCCGCCATGGTCTTATGCCGTCACCTCATCCTAACCTTGGTTTTCAGATATCTGAACCTAGACATTATATCAATTCTCCACACAGCTGGGTATAGCAAGCACAAAACAGAACTCCTCCTTCCCCATGGCTGTCAAGCTTGCTCTTGGCATGGAGTCACACCTTCAGGATGGGAGAAACCTTCATGGCCCCTGATGCCACGCCCAAACTTGAGTGCTGCTTGGGCACAAATTCACACTGTGATCCTCAGCATGAGCCCCATGTCAAAGAAAGGCCTGTCAGGGCCTGGACCAAGAGCCCACATATGGGGCTTGCCAAGCCCCTATGCACCCAATCCTCACCACGGTTTGAATTTTCCAGTCGCCCCGCCCGTACCTGGAGCTCTGCTCTGGAATCCCTTTCTTGGAGAGACCCATGAGCCAGACAACACGACTCCACCCTTCCCACAAAATGACCCCAAACTCTTGGGAGCTGGGACAAATCCCCAGAGAGGGATACTCGTCCACAGTACCTGAGGCCACCGCTCCAATCCACGGCTATCCCGGACACAACATCCAGAGACAAAAGCCTGAAGGAACGCCTCCCACTCGCCCTTGTTTCAGAGGCCCAGGAGCTCCCTCTCGGGCTGTACATCCGGCCTGCCATACCCTAGGCGCCACTCATAAGCTGAGTTTGTGTATTCAGACTTCTGTGCCCACAGCCTGGACCCACACACCTCCAGGCTAGGGCCTCTAGGGCCACAGCGAAAGATTGTGCCTGCCCTCTCCAAGGAAAGTGTGCCCAATCCATTGACCACCACACTACAGGTTAGGGAAAAGCTCCAAGGCCCCTGAGGCCATCAATAGTGTAGGCCCCCCTGGACTAAGAGGGGCTCTCTGACACCAGCGGAGCAACTATCTCCACTTAGACTCTCAGACAGTGTCCCCAGAGACAGAAGGTTGAAATGGACAGGCCCCCAGGCCCTAATCTGAACCTTAGCTTTGGTTTCCATGTTTCCGTTCTCAGAGGACTGTTTTCGTAGACCAGCACATGGGGCTTTTCTGAGGCACCAAACCAAACCTCTGTCATCTCCACATGGGCAGCTTTCTTACTGGGATGTATCAAACACTTCAGGTAGGAGAGTTCCGCAGGGCCACTGAACAACCAGCACATTCCAAGGTCTCCATGGACCCAAACGCACATTATGATGCATCCTCAGGAGAGGCCATTTCAACTCAGCCCCCTGGGTCGCGTGTTCCAGAGGCAGCAGATCAAACATATCTTGTCGCTAGTAGCCAATGGGAATGCGAGGCATGCTGTACAGGGATCCATCCTTCGAACCCTGCTCTCCAGTCCTTCCATATGGTATGTCCTGGAGCCATGCAACAGGACTCGAATGTCCCGCAGAAGGAAACCTTGTGGTTTGGGGCAACCTCCAAACTCAGCGTGGGAAAACTTCCTTGGCCTCATGAGGCCCCCACTTCATGAAGGTGCCATCATGGACACATACTCCAGCCTCAGCCAACGTCTGATCCTCAGGCTGACTTCAGATGCAGGAGATTTTGATTCAGCCTCTGCAGAGTGGGCCTGCTCTGCCCTTGGTTCCAATCCTCACACTAGCTTGTGTTTTCAGACTTCCGTCCTCACACTCCTGGCCCACAAACCCTCCCTACTGGGAATTCTGGGGCCACAATGAAGCACTGTGCCTGCCTCCCAAGAGAAAAACATTGTCTATGGCGCTGCCCAGAAACCCCAAATGAGGATCAGCTGCTTGGCCCTCGGCAACACCCCAATTGCATAGGCTACCTTAAACAGTGATGCTCTGTCGCAAATAGCCTGAGCCCAGACCTTCCAACAGACACCGACACAGCTGGCTGCACACCCAGCACATTGGACCCGCCACTGCCTTAGGCCACCATCCATTCCCAACCTGGGTTTTCAGTCATCGGAACCTAGACCTTATCTCCAATCCCTGCACAGGGGGGAACCTGATGCACAAGTCAGAACCCCTCCTTCCCCCTGGCAAGAAACCTTGCTGCTGGCAGTGAGTCAAACCTTCAGTGTAGGAGAAAACGGCATGGCCCATGAGGCCACGCCCAAGCGTGAGGGCCGCCTTGGGCACAAACACACATTGTGACCCTCAGCGTGAGTACCTTATTCAAGTAACGCCTCTCAGTGACTGGACCAAGAGCCCGCATATGTGGCTTGCCATGCCCATAGGCACCCAGGACTAACTAGATGGTGTGTATTCCAGTTGAGGGAACCCACTGCTGTGCTCTAGAGACCCTCTCCTGGGGGGTCCCCTGTGGCAGAAAACAGTACTCTTCATTCCCACAGAATGAACACAAACACTCGGGAGCTTGGACAATCCCCTGAGAGGAAGGCTCTTCCTCGGCCTCTGAGACAACCTCTACCCTGACCGGACACTGTAAACGCAACACCCAGAGACAAAATCCTGAGTGACTGCCTCCCACTTGCCCTACTTTGATTTCCAGAGGATCTCCCCTCACGGACTAGAGATCAGGCCTGCCATTACATTGGCCCCTAGCTGAGCCAAGTTTGCTTTTTCAGACATCTGTCCCCACAGCCCTGGCAAACAGAGCCTCTAGGCTGGGTCCTCTGGAGCCATACCACAGGACCGTGCCTGCTCTCTCCTGGGAAACTGTGTCCATTCCTTTGGCCACACACCTCCAGAATATGAGAAACCTCAAGGCCTCCGAGGACATCCCACTACTGGGAGCCTCACTGGACTCACAGGGGCATTCGGACACAAGCTGAGCAGCTACATCCATGAATGCATGCACACAGATGACAACAGAGATAGAAGGTTGAGCAGGACAGGCCTTTAGGCCGTAGTCTCAACTCTTACTTTGGTTTCCAGGTGTCACTCCTCAGAGGCTTTGGTTCGAAGAACAGGGTATGGGGCTTTCCTGAGGCACGGAACAGAACTCTTCTCGTCTCCACATGGGAAGTTTCCTTGTTGGAGCCGTGTCAAACACCTCATGTTGGAGAATCCTGCAGAGTCCCTGAGCCACCTCCACATTCCAAGGTCTCCCAGGCCACCAAGCCACAGTAGGACTCATCTTCAGGAGAGTCCATTTCAACTCTCCCCTCTGGGTAGCTCACCCAGGAGCCCGCAGATTGAGCCTGCCTTGTCCTGACTAAAGAGTGGGAATATGAGGTGGCGTTCCCAGGCATCCATGCTTAGACACCTGCTATCGAGTCTTTCCATATGGGGCCTCTTGGAACCATCCAATAGGACTCGACTGTCGTGCAGAAGGTAACCTTCAGTTTTGGAGCAGTTCACAAATCCCATCGTAGGCAAAACTTTCTGGCCTCATGAAGCCCCCACACCCTTCAGGAAGAGGCCATGCTGGACAAGAACTCTAGGCTGAGGCACGTCTCATAGTTGACATGACCTCAGTGCAGGAGATCCCGATTCAGCCTCTGCAGAGTGGGCATGCCGTGACCTCGGTCCCAAACCTCACGCTAGCTTGTGTTTTCAGACTTCCTTCCTCACACTCCTGGCTAACAAGCCCTCCGGACTAGGAACTCCGGAACCAAAACCCAGCCCAGTGTCTGCCCAACGGAAGAAAAACGTTTCCCTGTGGGGCTCTCCAGAAAACCCAAATGAGGATCAACCTTTCGGGCCTCGATGGTACCCGAACTGGATAGGCTGCTCTGGGCACTCATGCTCTGCCTGACACAGCCTGAAGCCAGACGTCCAGACAGACAAGGAGACAGCTGGCCGCACACCCAGCACTTCGGACACGCCATGGTCTTATGCCGTCACCTCATCCTAACCTTGGTTTTCAGATATCTGAACCTAGACATTATATCAATTCTCCACACAGCTGGGTATAGCAAGCACAAAACAGAACTCCTCCTTCCCCATGGCTGTCAAGCTTGCTCTTGGCATGGAGTCACACCTTCAGGGTGGGAGAAACCTTCATGGCCCCTGATGCCACGCCCAAACTTGAGTGCTGCTTGGGCACAAATTCACACTGTGATCCTCAGCATGAGCCCCATGTCAAAGAAAGGCCTGTCAGGGCCTGGACCAAGAGCCCACATATGGGGCTTGCCAAGCCCCTATGCACCCAATCCTCACCACGGTTTGAATTTTCCAGTCGCCCCACCCGTACCTGGAGCTCTGCTCTGGAATCCCTTTCTTGGAGAGACCCATGAGCCAGACAACACGACTCCACCCTTCCCACAAAATGACCCCAAACTCTTGGGAGCTGGGACAAATCCCCAGAGAGGGATACTCGTCCACAGTACCTGAGGCCACCGCTCCAATCCACGGCTATCCCGGACACAACATCCAGAGACAAAAGCCTGAAGGAACGCCTCCCACTCGCCCTTGTTTCAGAGGCCCAGGAGCTCCCTCTCGGGCTGTACATCCGGCCTGCCATACCCTAGGCGCCACTCATAAGCTGAGTTTGTGTATTCAGACTTCTGTGCCCACAGCCTGGACCCACACACCTCCAGGCTAGGGCCTCTAGGGCCACAGCGAAAGATTGTGCCTGCCCTCTCCAAGGAAAGTGTGCCCAATCCATTGACCACCACACTACAGGTTAGGGAAAAGCTCCAAGGCCCCTGAGGCCATCAATAGTGTAGGCCCCCCTGGACTAAGAGGGGCTCTCTGACACCAGCGGAGCAACTATCTCCACTTAGACTCTCAGACAGTGTCCCCAGAGACAGAAGGTTGAAATGGACAGGCCCCCAGGCCCTAATCTGAACCTTAGCTTTGGTTTCCATGTTTCCGTTCTCAGAGGACTGTTTTCGTAGACCAGCACATGGGGCTTTTCTGAGGCACCAAACCAAACCTCTGTCATCTCCACATGGGCAGCTTTCTTACTGGGATGTATCAAACACTTCAGGTAGGAGAGTTCCGCAGGGCCACTGAACAACCAGCACATTCCAAGGTCTCCATGGACCCAAACGCACATTATGATGCATCCTCAGGAGAGGCCATTTCAACTCAGCCCCCTGGGTCGCGTGTTCCAGAGGCAGCAGATCAAACATATCTTGTCGCTAGTAGCCAATGGGAATGCGAGGCATGCTGTACAGGGATCCATCCTTCGAACCCTGCTCTCCAGTCCTTCCATATGGTATGTCCTGGAGCCATGCAACAGGACTCGAATGTCCCGCAGAAGGAAACCTTGTGGTTTGGGGCAACCTCCAAACTCAGCGTGGGAAAACTTCCTTGGCCTCATGAGGCCCCCACTTCATGAAGGTGCCATCATGGACACATACTCCAGCCTCAGCCAACGTCTGATCCTCAGCCTGACTTCAGATGCAGGAGATTTTGATTCAGCCTTTGCAGAGTGGGCCTGCTCTGCCCTTGGTTCCAATCCTCACACTAGCTTGTGTTTTCAGACTTCCGTCCTCACACTCCTGGCCCACAAACCCTCCCTACTGGGAATTCTGGGGCCACAATGAAGCACTGTGCCTGCCTCCCAAGAGAAAAACATTGTCTATGCCGCTGCCCAGAAACCCCAAATGAGGATCAAACTGCTTGGCCCTCGGCAACACCCCAATTGCATAGGCTACCTTAAACAGTGATGCTCTGTCGCAAATAGCCTGAGCCCAGACCTTCCAACAGACACCGACACAGCTGGCTGCACACCCAGCACATTGGACCCGCCACTGCCTTAGGCCACCATCCATTCCCAACCTGGGTTTTCAGTCATCGGAACCTAGACCTTATCTCCAATCCCTGCACAGGGGGGAACCTGATGCACAAGTCAGAACCCCTCCTTCCCCCTGGCAAGAAACCTTGCTGCTGGCAGTGAGTCAAACCTTCAGTGTAGGAGAAAACGGCATGGCCCATGAGGCCACGCCCAAGCGTGAGGGCCGCCTTGGGCACAAACACACATTGTGACCCTCAGCGTGAGTACCTTATTCAAGTAACGCCTCTCAGTGACTGGACCAAGAGCCCGCATATGTGGCTTGCCATGCCCATAGGCACCCAGGACTAACTAGATGGTGTGTATTCCAGTTGAGGGAACCCACTGCTGTGCTCTAGAGTCCCTCTCCTGGGGGGTCCCCTGTGGCAGAAAACAGTACTCTTCATTCCCACAGAATGAACACAAACACTTGGGAGCTTGGACAATCCCCTGAGAGGAAGGCTCTTCCTCAGCCTCTGAGACAACCCCTACCCTGACCGGACACTGTAAACGCAACACCCAGAGACAAAATCCTGAGTGACTGCCTCCCACTTGCCCTACTTTGATTTCCAGAGGATCTCCCCTCACAGACTAGAGATCAGGCCTGCCATTACATTGGCCCCATAGCTGAGCCAAGTTTGCTTTTTCAGACATCTGTCCCCCCAGCCCTGGCAAACAGAGCCTCTAGGCTGGGTCCTCTGGAGCCATACCACAGGACCGTGCCTGCTCTCTCCTGGGAAACTGTGTCCATTCCTTTGGCCACACGCCTCCAGAATATGAGAAACCTCAAGGCCTCCGAGGACATCCCACTACTGGGAGCCTCACTGGACTCACAGGGGCATTCGGCCACAAGCTGAGCAGCTACATCCATGAATGCATGCACACAGATGACAACAGAGATAGAAGGTTGAGCCGGACAGGCCTTTAGGCCGTAGTCTCAACTCTTACTTTGGTTTCCAGGTGTCACTCCTCATAGGCTTTGGTTCGAAGAACAGGGTATGGGGCTTTCCTGAGGCACGGAACAGAACTCTTCTCGTCTCCACATGGGAAGTTTCCTTGTTGGAGCCGTGTCAAACACCTCATGTTGGAGAATCCTGCAGAGTCCCTGAGCCACCTCCACATTCCAAGGTCTCCCAGGCCACCAAGCCACAGTAGGACTCATCTTCAGGAGAGTCCATTTCAACTCTCCCCTCTGGGGAGCTCACCCAGGAGCCCGCAGATTGAGCCTGCCTTGTCCTGACTAAAGAGTGGGAATATGAGGTGGCGTTCCCAGGCATCCATGCTTAGACACCTGCTATCGAGTCTTTCCATATGGGGCCTCTTGGAACCATCCAATAGGACTCGACTGTCGTGCAGAAGGTAACCTTCAGTTTTGGAGCAGGTCACAAATCCCATCATAGGCAAAACTTTCTGGCCTCATGAAGCCCCCACAACCTTCAGGAAGAGGCCATGCTGGACAAGAACTCTAGCCTGAGGCACGTCTCATAGTTGACATGACCTCAGTGCAGGAGATCCCGATTCAGCCTCTGCAGAGTGGGCATGCCGTGACCTCGGTCCCAAACCTCACGCTAGCTTGTGTTTTCAGACTTCCTTCCTCACACTCCTGGCAAACAAGCCCTCCGGACCAGGAACTCCGGAACCACAACCCAGCCCAGTGTCTGCCCAACGGAAGAAAAACGTTTCCCTGTGGGGCTCTCCAGAAAACCCAGATGAGGATCAACCTGCTCGGGCCTCGACGGTACCCGAACTGGATAGACTGCTCTGGGCACTCATGCTCTGCCTGACACAGCCTGAAGCCAGACGTCCAGACAGACAAGGTGACAGCTGGCCGCACACCCAGCACTTCGGACACGCCATGGTCTTATGCCGTCACCTCATCCTAACCTTGGTTTTCAGATATCTGAACCTTGACATTATATCAATTCTCCACACAGCTGGGTATAGCAAGCACAAAACAGAACTCCTCCTTCCCCATGGCTGTCAAGCTTGCTCTTGGCATGGAGTCACACCTTCAGGATGGGAGAAACCTTCATGGCCCCTGATGCCACGCCCAAACTTGAGTGCTGCTTGGGCACAAATTCACACTGTGATCCTCAGCATGAGCCCCATGTCAAAGAAAGGCCTGTCAGGGCCTGGACCAAGAGCCCACATATGGGGCTTGCCAAGCCCCTATGCACCCAATCCTCACCACGGTTTGAATTTTCCAGTCGCCCCGCCCGTACCTGGAGCTCTGCTCTGGAATCCCTTTCTTGGAGAGACCCATGAGCCAGACAACACGACTCCACCCTTCCCACAAAATGACCCCAAACTCTTGGGAGCTGGGACAAATCCCCAGAGAGGGATACTCGTCCACAGTACCTGAGGCCACCGCTCCAATCCACGGCTATCCCTTAGACAACATCCAGAGACAAAAGCCTGAAGGAACGCCTCCCACTCGCCCTTGTTTCAGAGGCCCAGGAGCTCCCTCTCGGGCTGTACATCCGGCCTGCCATACCCTAGTCGCCACTCCTAAGCTGAGTTTGTGTATTCAGACTTCTGTGCCCACAGCCTGGACCCACACACCTCCAGGCTAGGGCCTCTAGGGCCACAGCGAAAGATTGTGCCTGCCCTCTCCAAGGAAAGTGTGCCCAATCCATTGACCACCACACTACAGGTTAGGGAAAAGCTCCAAGGCCCCTGAGGCCATCAATAGTGTAGGCCCCCCTGGACTAAGAGGGGCTCTCTGACACCAGCGGAGCAACAATCTCCACTTAGACTCTAAGACAGTGTCCCCAGAGACAGAAGGTTGAAATGGACAGGCCCCCAGGCCCTAATCTGAACCTTAGCTTTGGTTTCCATGTTTCCGTTCTCAGAGGACTGTTTTCGTAGACCAGCACATGGGGCTTTTCTGAGGCACCAAACCAAACCTCTGTCATCTCCACATGGGCAGCTTTCTTACTGGGATGTATCAAACACTTCAGGTAGGAGAGTTCCGCAGGGCCACTGAACAACCAGCACATTCCAAGGTCTCCATGGACCCAAACGCACATTATGATGCATCCTCAGGAGAGGCCATTTCAACTCAGCCCCCTGGGTCGCGTGTTCCAGAGGCAGCAGATCAAACATATCTTGTCGCTAGTAGCCAATGGGAATGCGAGGCATGCTGTACAGGGATCCATCCTTCGAACCCTGCTCTCCAGTCCTTCCATATGGTATGTCCTGGAGCCATGCAACAGGACTCGAATGTCCCGCAGAAGGAAACCTTGTGGTTTGGGGCAACCTCCAAACTCAGCGTGGGAAAACTTACTTGGCCTCATGAGGCCCCCACTTCATGAAGGTGCCATCATGGACACATACTCCAGCCTCAGCCAACGTCTGATCCTCAGCCTGACTTCAGATGCAGGAGATTTTGATTCAGCCTCTGCAGAGTGGGCCTGCTCTGCCCTTGGTTCCAATCCTCACACTAGCTTGTGTTTTCAGACATCCGTCCTCACACTCCTGGCCCACAAACCCTCCCTACTGGGAATTCTGGGGCCACAATGAAGCACTGTGCCTGCCTCCCAAGAGAAAAACATTGTCTATGGCGCTGCCCAGAAACCCCAAATGAGGATCAGCTGCTTGGCCCTCGGCAACACCCCAATTGCATAGGCTACCTTAAACAGTGATGCTCTGTCGCAAATAGCCTGAGCCCAGACCTTCCAACAGACACCGACACAGCTGGCTGCACACCCAGCACATTGGACCCGCCACTGCCTTAGGCCACCATCCATTCCCAACCTGGGTTTTCAGTCATCGGAACCTAGACCTTATCTCCAATCCCTGCACAGGGGGGAACCAGATGCACAAGTCAGAACCCCTCCTTCCCCCTGGCAAGAAACCTTGCTGCTGGCAGTGAGTCAAACCTTCAGTGTAGGAGAAAACGGCATGGCCCATGAGGCCACGCCCAAGCGTGAGGGCCGCCTTGGGCACAAACACACATTGTGACCCTCAGCGTGAGTACCTTATTCAAGTAACGCCTCTCAGTGACTGGACCAAGAGCCCGCATATGTGGCTTGCCATGCCCATAGGCACCCAGGACTAACTAGATGGTGTGTATTCCAGTTGAGGGAACCCACTGCTGTGCTCTAGAGTCCCTCTCCTGGGGGGTCCCCTGTGGCAGAAAACAGTACTCTTCATTCCCACAGAATGAACACAAACACTTGGGAGCTTGGACAATCCCCTGAGAGGAAGGCTCTTCCTTGGCCTCTGAGACAACCCCTACCCTGACCGGACACTGTAAACGCAACACCCAGAGACAAAATCCTGAGTGACTGCCTCCCACTTGCCCTACTTTGATTTCCAGAGGATCTCCCCTCACGGACTAGAGATCAGGCCTGCCATTACATTGGCCCCTAGCTGAGCCAAGTTTGCTTTTTCAGACATCTGTCCCCACAGCCCTGGCAAACAGAGCCTCTAGGCTGGGTCCTCTGGAGCCATACCACAGGACCGTGCCTGCTCTCTCCTGGGAAACTGTGTCCATTCCTTTGGCCACACACCTCCAGAATATGAGAAACCTCAAGGCCTCCGAGGAAATCCCACTACTGGGAGCCTCACTGGACTCACAGGGGCATTCGGACACAAGCTGAGCAGCTACATCCATGAATGCATGCACACAGATGACAACAGAGATAGAAGGTTGAGCAGGACAGGCCTTTAGGCCGTAGTCTCAACTCTTACTTTGGTTTCCAGGTGTCACTCCTCAGAGGCTTTGGTTCGAAGAACAGGGTATGGGGCTTTCCTGAGGCACGGAACAGAACTCCTCTCGTCTCCACATGGGAAGTTTCCTTGTTGGAGCCGTGTCAAACACCTCATGTTGGAGAAACCTGCAGAGTCCCTGAGCCACCTCCACATTCCAAGGTCTCCCAGGCCACCAAGCCACAGTAGGACTCATCTTCAGGAGAGTCCATTTCAACTCTCCCCTCTGGGTAGCTCACCCAGGAGCCCGCAGATTGAGCCTGCCTTGTCCTGACTAAAGAGTGGGAATATGAGGTGGCGTTCCCAGGCATCCATGCTTAGACACCTGCTATCGAGTCTTTCCATATGGGGCCTCTTGGAACCATCCAATAGGACTCGACTGTCGTGCAGAAGGTAACCTTCAGTTTTGGAGCAGTTCACAAATCCCATCGTAGGCAAAACTTTCTGGCCTCATGAAGCCCCCACACCCTTCAGGAAGAGGCCATGCTGGACAAGAACTCTAGCCTGAGGCACGTCTCATAGTTTACATGACCTCAGTGCAGGAGATCCCGATTCAGCCTCTGCAGAGTGGGCATGCCGTGACCTCGGTCCCAAACCTCACGCTAGCTTGTGTTTTCAGACTTCCTTCCTCACACTCCTGGCAAACAAGCCCTCCGGACTAGGAACTCCGGAACCAAAACCCAGCCCAGTGTCTGCCCAACGGAAGAAAAACGTTTCCCTGTGGGGCTCTCCAGAAAACCCAGATGAGGATCAACCTGCTCGGGCCTCGACGGTACCCGAACTGGATAGGCTGCTCTGGGCACTCATGCTCTGCCTGACACAGCCTGAAGCCAGACGTCCAGACAGACAAGGAGACAGCTGGCCGCACACCCAGCACTTCGGACCCGCCATGGTCTTATGCCGTCACCTCATCCTAACCTTGGTTTTCAGATATCTGAACCTAGACATTATATCAATTCTCCACACAGCTGGGTATAGCAAGCACAAAACAGAACTCCTCCTTCCCCATGGCTGTCAAGCTTGCTCTTGGCATGGAGTCACACCTTCAGGGTGGGAGAAACCTTCATGGCCCCTTATGCCACGCCCAAACTTGAGTGCTGCTTGGGCACAAATTCACACTGTGATCCTCAGCATGAGCCCCATGTCAAAGAAAGGCCTGTCAGGGCCTGGACCAAGAGCCCACATATGGGGCTTGCCAAGCCCCTATGCACCCAATCCTCACCACGGTTTGAATTTTCCAGTCGCCCCGCCCGTACCTGGAGCTCTGCTCTGGAATCCCTTTCTTGGAGAGACCCATGAGCCAGACAACACGACTCCACCCTTCCCACAAAATGACCCCAAACTCTTGGGAGCTGGGACAAATCCCCAGAGAGGGATACTCGTCCACAGTACCTGAGGCCACCGCTCCAATCCACGGCTATCCCGGACACAACATCCAGAGACAAAAGCCTGAAGGAACGCCTCCCACTCGCCCTTGTTTCAGAGGCCCAGGAGCTCCCTCTCGGGCTGTACATCCGGCCTGCCATACCCTAGGCGCCACTCATAAGCTGAGTTTGTGTATTCAGACTTCTGTGCCCACAGCCTGGACCCACACACCTCCAGGCTAGGGCCTCTAGGGCCACAGCGAAAGATTGTGCCTGCCCTCTCCAAGGAAAGTGTGCCCAATCCATTGACCACCACACTACAGGTTAGGGAAAAGCTCCAAGGCCCCTGAGGCCATCAATAGTGTAGGCCCCCCTGGACTAAGAGGGGCTCTCTGACACCAGCGGAGCAACTATCTCCACTTAGACTCTCAGACAGTGTCCCCAGAGACAGAAGGTTGAAATGGACAGGCCCCCAGGCCCTAATCTGAACCTTAGCTTTGGTTTCCATGTTTCCGTTCTCAGAGGACTGTTTTCGTAGACCAGCACATGGGGCTTTTCTGAGGCACCAAACCAAACCTCTCTCATCTCCACATGGGCAGCTTTCTTACTGGGATGTATCAAACACTTCAGGTAGGAGAGTTCCGCAGGGCCACTGAACAACCAGCACATTCCAAGGTCTCCATGGACCCAAACGCACATTATGATGCATCCTCAGGAGAGGCCATTTCAACTCAGCCCCCTGGGTCGCGTGTTCCAGAGGCAGCAGATCAAACATATCTTGTCGCTAGTAGCCAATGGGAATGCGAGGCATGCTGTACAGGGATCCATCCTTCGAACCCTGCTCTCCAGTCCTTCCATATGGTATGTCCTGGAGCCATGCAACAGGACTCGAATGTCCCGCAGAAGGAAACCTTGTGGTTTGGGGCAACCTCCAAACTCAGCGTGGGAAAACTTCCTTGGCCTCATGAGGCCCCCACTTCATGAAGGTGCCATCATGGACACATACTCCAGCCTCAGCCAACGTCTGATCCTCAGGCTGACTTCAGATGCAGGAGATTTTGATTCAGCCTCTGCAGAGTGGGCCTGCTCTGCCCTTGGTTCCAATCCTCACACTAGCTTGTGTTTTCAGACTTCCGTCCTCACACTCCTGGCCCACAAACCCTCCCTACTGGGAATTCTGGGGCCACAATGAAGCACTGTGCCTGCCTCCCAAGAGAAAAACATTGTCTATGGCGCTGCCCAGAAACCCCAAATGAGGATCAAACTGCTTGGCCCTCGGCAACACCCCAATTGCATAGGCTACCTTAAACAGTGATGCTCTGTCGCAAATAGCCTGAGCCCAGACCTTCCAACAGACACCGACACAGCTGGCTGCACACCCAGCACATTGGACCCGCCACTGCCTTAGGCCACCATCCATTCCCAACCTGGGTTTTCAGTCATCGGAACCTAGACCTTATCTCCAATCCCTGCACAGGGGGGAACCTGATGCACAAGTCAGAACCCCTCCTTCCCCCTGGCAAGAAACCTTGCTGCTGGCAGTGAGTCAAACCTTCAGTGTAGGAGAAAACGGCATGGCCCATGAGGCCACGCCCAAGCGTGAGGGCCGCCTTGGGCACAAACACACATTGTGACCCTCAGCGTGAGTACCTTATTCAAGTAACGCCTCTCAGTGACTGGACCAAGAGCCCGCATATGTGGCTTGCCATGCCCATAGGCACCCAGGACTAACTAGATGGTGTGTATTCCAGTTGAGGGAACCCACTGCTGTGCTCTAGAGTCCCTCTCCTGGGGGGTCCCCTGTGGCAGAAAACAGTACTCTTCATTCCCACAGAATGAACACAAACACTTGGGAGCTTGGACAATCCCCTGAGAGGAAGGCTCTTCCTCAGCCTCTGAGACAACCCCTACCCTGACCGGACACTGTAAACGCAACACCCAGAGACAAAATCCTGAGTGACTGCCTCCCACTTGCCCTACTTTGATTTCCAGAGGATCTCCCCTCACAGACTAGAGATCAGGCCTGCCATTACATTGGCCCCTAGCTGAGCCAAGTTTGCTTTTTCAGACATCTGTCCCCCCAGCCCTGGCAAACAGAGCCTCTAGGCTGGGTCCTCTGGAGCCATACCACAGGACCGTGCCTGCTCTCTCCTGGGAAACTGTGTCCATTCCTTTGGCCACACGCCTCCAGAATATGAGAAACCTCAAGGCCTCCGAGGACATCCCACTACTGGGAGCCTCACTGGACTCACAGGGGCATTCGGCCACAAGCTGAGCAGCTACATCCATGAATGCATGCACACAGATGACAACAGAGATAGAAGGTTGAGCCGGACAGGCCTTTAGGCCGTAGTCTCAACTCTTACTTTGGTTTCCAGGTGTCACTCCTCAGAGGCTTTGGTTCGAAGAACAGGGTATGGGGCTTTCCTGAGGCACGGAACAGAACTCTTCTCGTCTCCACATGGGAAGTTTCCTTGTTGGAGCCGTGTCAAACACCTCATGTTGGAGAATCCTGCAGAGTCCCTGAGCCACCTCCACATTCCAAGGTCTCCCAGGCCACCAAGCCACAGTAGGACTCATCTTCAGGAGAGTCCATTTCAACTCTCCCCTCTGGGTAGCTCACCCAGGAGCCCGCAGATTGAGCCTGCCTTGTCCTGACTAAAGAGTGGGAATATGAGGTGGCGTTCCCAGGCATCCATGCTTAGACACCTGCTATCGAGTCTTTCCATATGGGGCCTCTTGGAACCATCCAATAGGACTCGACTGTCGTGCAGAAGGTAACCTTCAGTTTTGGAGCAGGTCACAAATCCCATCATAGGCAAAACTTTCTGGCCTCATGAAGCCCCCACAACCTTCAGGAAGAGGCCATGCTGGACAAGAACTCTAGCCTGAGGCACGTCTCATAGTTTACATGACCTCAGTGCAGGAGATCCCGATTCAGCCTCTGCAGAGTGGGCATGCCGTGACCTCGGTCCCAAACCTCACGCTAGCTTGTGTTTTCAGACTTCCTTCCTCACACTCCTGGCAAACAAGCCCTCCGGACCAGGAACTCCGGAACCACAACCCAGCCCAGTGTCTGCCCAACGGAAGAAAAACGTTTCCCTGTGGGGCTCTCCAGAAAACCCAGATGAGGATCAACCTGCTCGGGCCTCGACGGTACCCGAACTGGATAGGCTGCTCTGGGCACTCATGCTCTGCCTGACACAGCCTGAAGCCAGACGTCCAGACAGACAAGGTGACAGCTGGCCGCACACCCAGCACTTCGGACACGCCATGGTCTTATGCCGTCACCTCATCCTAACCTTGGTTTTCAGATATCTGAACCTAGACATTATATCAATTCTCCACACAGCTGGGTATAGCAAGCACAAAACAGAACTCCTCCTTCCCCATGGCTGTCAAGCTTGCTCTTGGCATGGAGTCACACCTTCAGGATGGGAGAAACCTTCATGGCCCCTGATGCCACGCCCAAACTTGAGTGCTGCTTGGGCACAAATTCACACTGTGATCCTCAGCATGAGCCCCATGTCAAAGAAAGGCCTGTCAGGGCCTGGACCAAGAGCCCACATATGGGGCTTGCCAAGCCCCTATGCACCCAATCCTCACCACGGTTTGAATTTTCCAGTCGCCCCGCCCGTACCTGGAGCTCTGCTCTGGAATCCCTTTCTTGGAGAGACCCATGAGCCAGACAACACGACTCCACCCTTCCCACAAAATGACCCCAAACTCTTGGGAGCAGGGACAAATCCCCAGAGAGGGATACTCGTCCACAGTACCTGAGGCCACCGCTCCAATCCACGGCTATCCCGGACACAACATCCAGAGACAAAAGCCTGAAGGAACGCCTCCCACTCGCCCTTGTTTCAGAGGCCCAGGAGCTCCCTCTCGGGCTGTACATCCGGCCTGCCATACCCTAGGCGCCACTCCTAAGCTGAGTTTGTGTATTCAGACTTCTGTGCCCACAGCCTGGACCCACACACCTCCAGGCTAGGGCCTCTAGGGCCACAGCGAAAGATTGTGCCTGCCCTCTCCAAGGAAAGTGTGCCCAATCCATTGACCACCACACTACAGGTTAGGGAAAAGCTCCAAGGCCCCTGAGGCCATCAATAGTGTAGGCCCCCCTGGACTAAGAGGGGCTCTCTGACACCAGCGGAGCAACTATCTCCACTTAGACTCTCAGACAGTGTCCCCAGAGACAGAAGGTTGAAATGGACAGGCCCCCAGGCCCTAATCTGAACCTTAGCTTTGGTTTCCATGTTTCCGTTCTCAGAGGACTGTTTTCGTAGACCAGCACATGGGGCTTTTCTGAGGCACCAAACCAAACATCTCTCATCTCCACATGGGCAGCTTTCTTACTGGGATGTATCAAACACTTCAGGTAGGAGAGTTCCGCAGGGCCACTGAACAACCAGCACATTCCAAGGTCTCCATGGACCCAAACGCACATTATGACGCATCCTCAGGAGAGGCCATTTCAACTCAGCCCCCTGGGTCGCGTGTTCCAGAGGCAGCAGTTCAAACATATCTTGTCGCTAATAGCAATGGGAATGCGAGGCATGCTGTACAGGGATCCATCCTTCGAACCCTGCTCTCCAGTCCTTCCATATGGTATGTCCTGGAGCCATGCAACAGGACTCGAATGTCCCGCAGAAGGAAACCTTGTGGTTTGGGGCAACCTCCAAACTCAGCGTGGGAAAACTTCCTTGGCCTCATGAGGCCCCCACTTCATGAAGGTGCCATCATGGACACATACTCCAGCCTCAGCCAACGTCTGATCCTCAGCCTGACTTCAGATGCAGGAGATTTTGATTCAGCCTCTGCAGAGTGGGCCTGCTCTGCCCTTGGTTCCAATCCTCACACTAGCTTGTGTTTTCAGACTTCCGTCCTCACACTCCTGGCCCACAAACCCTCCCTACTGGGAATTCTGGGGCCACAATGAAGCACTGTGCCTGCCTCCCAAGAGAAAAACATTGTCTATGGCGCTGCCCAGAAACCCCAAATGAGGATCAAACTGCTTGGCCCTCGGCAACACCCCAATTGCATAGGCTACCTTAAACAGTGATGCTCTGTCGCAAATAGCCTGAGCCCAGACCTTCCAACAGACACCGACACAGCTGGCTGCACACCCAGCACATTGGACCCGCCACTGCCTTAGGCCACCATCCATTCCCAACCTGGGTTTTCAGTCATCGGAACCTAGACCTTATCTCCAATCCCTGCACAGGGGGGAACCTGATGCACAAGTCAGAACCCCTCCTTCCCCCTGGCAAGAAACCTTGCTGCTGGCAGTGAGTCAAACCTTCAGTGTAGGAGAAAACGGCATGGCCCATGAGGCCACGCCCAAGCGTGAGGGCCGCCTTGGGCACAAACACACATTGTGACCCTCAGCGTGAGTACCTTATTCAAGTAACGCCTCTCAGTGACTGGACCAAGAGCCCGCATATGTGGCTTGCCATGCCCATAGGCACCCAGGACTAACTAGATGGTGTGTATTCCAGTTGAGGGAACCCACTGCTGTGCTCTAGAGTCCCTCTCCTGGGGGGTCCCCTGTGGCAGAAAACAGTACTCTTCATTCCCACAGAATGAACACAAACACTTGGGAGCTTGGACAATCCCCTGAGAGGAAGGCTCTTCCTCAGCCTCTGAGACAACCCCTACCCTGACCGGACACTGTAAACGCAACACCCAGAGACAAAATCCTGAGTGACTGCCTCCCACTTGCCCTACTTTGATTTCCAGAGGATCTCCCCTCAAGGACTAGAGATCAGGCCTGCCATTACATTGGCCGCTAGCTGAGCCAAGTTTGCTTTTTCAGACATCTGTCCCCACAGCCCTGGCAAACAGAGCCTCTAGGCTCGGTCCTCTGGAGCCATACCACAGGACCGTGCCTGCTCTCTCCTGGGAAACTGTGTCCATTCCTTTGGCCACACACCTCCAGAATATGAGAAACCTCAAGGCCTCCGAGGACATCCCACTACTGGGAGCCTCACTGGACTCACAGGGGCATTCGGACACAAGCTGAGCAGCTACATCCATGAATGCATGCACACAGATGACAACAGAGTAGAAGGTTGAGCCGGACAGGCCTTTAGGCCGTAGTCTCAACTCTTGCTTTGGTTTACAGGTGTCACTCCTCAGAGGCTTTGGTTCGAAGAACAGGGTATGGGGCTTTCCTGAGGCACGGAACAGAACCCCTCTCGTCTCCACATGGGAAGTTTCCTTGTTGGAGCCGTGTCAAACACCTCATGTTGGAGAATCCTGCAGAGTCCCTGAGCCACCTCCACATTCCAAGGTCTCCCAGGCCACCAAGCCACAGTAGGACTCATCTTCAGGAGAGTCCATTTCAACTCTCCCCTCTGGGGAGCTCACCCAAGGGCCCGCAGATTGAGCCTGCCTTGTCCTGAATAAAGAGTGGGAATATGAGGTGGCGTTCCCAGGCATCCATGCTTAGACACCTGCTCTCGAGTCTTTCCATATGGGGCCTCCTGGAACCATCCAATAGGACTCGACTGTCGTGCAGAAGGTAACCTTCAGTTTTGGAGCAGTTCACAAATCCCATCGTAGGCAAATCTTTCTGGCCTCATGAAGCCCCCACACCCTTCAGGAAGAGGCCATGCTGGAAGAGAACACTAGCCTGAGGCACGTCTCATAGTTGACATGACCTCAGTGCAGGAGATCCCGATTCAGCCTCTGCAGAGTGGGCATGCCGTGACCTCGGTCCCAAACCTCACGCTATCTTGTGTTTTCAGACTTCCTTCCTCACACTTCTGGCAAACAAGCCCTCCGGACTAGGAACTCCGGAACCACAACCCAGCCCAGTGTCTGCCCAACGGAAGAAAAACGTTTCCCTGTGGGGCTCTCCAGAAAACCCAGATGAGGATCAACCTGCTCGGGCCTCGACGGTACCCGAACTGGATAGGCTGCTCTGGGCACTCATGCTCTGCCTGACACAGCCTGAAGCCAGACGTCCAGACAGACAAGGAGACAGCTGGCCGCACACCCAGCACTTCGGACACGCCATGGTCTTAGGCCGTCACCTCTTCCTAACCTTGGTTTTCAGATATCTGAACCTAGACATTATATCAATTCTCCACACAGCTGGGTATAGCAAGCACAAAACAGAACTCCTCCTTCCCCATGGCTGTCAAGCTTGCTCTTGGCATGGAGTCACACCTTCAGGGTGGGAGAAACCTTCATGGCCCCTGATGCCACGCCCAAACTTGAGTGCTGCTTGGGCACAAATTCACACTGTGATCCTCAGCATGAGCCCCATGTCAAAGAAAGGCCTGTCAGGGCCTGGACCAAGAGCCCACATATGGGGCTTGCCAAGCCCCTATGCACCCAATCCTCACCACGGTTTGAATTTTCCAGTCGCCCCGCCCGTACCTGGAGCTCTGCTCTGGAATCCCTTTCTTGGAGAGACCCATGAGCCAGACAACACGACTCCACCCTTCCCACAAAATGACCCCAAACTCTTGGGAGCTGGGACAAATCCCCAGAGAGGGATACTCGTCCACAGTACCTGAGGCCACCGCTCCAATCCACGGCTATCCCGGACACAACATCCAGAGACAAAAGCCTGAAGGAACGCCTCCCACTCGCCCTTGTTTCAGAGGCCCAGGAGCTCCCTCTCGGGCTGTACATCCGGCCTGCCATACCCTAGGCGCCACTCCTAAGCTGAGTTTGTGTATTCAGACTTCTGTGCCCACAGCCTGGACCCACACACCTCCAGGCTAGGGCCTCTAGGGCCACAGCGAAAGATTGTGCCTGCCCTCTCCAAGGAAAGTGTTCCCAATCCATTGACCACAACACTACAGGTTAGGGAAAAGCTCCAAGGCCCCTGAGGCCATCAATAGGGTAGGCCCCCCTGGACTAAGAGGGGCTCTCTGACACCAGCGGAGCAACTATCTCCACTTAGACTCTCAGACAGTGTCCCCAGAGACAGAAGGTTGAAATGGACAGGCCCCCAGGCCCTAATCTGAACCTTAGCTTTGGTTTCCATGTTTCCGTTCTCAGAGGACTGTTTTCGTAGACCAGCACATGGGGCTTTTCTGAGGCACCAAACCAAACATCTCTCATCTCCACATGGGCAGCTTTCTTACTGGTATGTATCAAACACTTCAGGTAGGAGAGTTCCGCAGGGCCACTGAACAACCAGCACATTCCAAGGTCTCCATGGACCCAAACGCACATTATGACGCATCCTCAGGAGAGGCCATTTCAACTCAGCCCCCTGGGTCGCGTGTTCCAGAGGCAGCAGTTCAAACATATCTTGTCGCTAATAGCCAATGGGAATGCGAGGCATGCTGTACAGGGATCCATCCTTCGAACCCTGCTCTCCAGTCCTTCCATATGGTATGTC
The DNA here is from genome assembly GCF_964662115.1 of Mustela nivalis. Lineage (NCBI taxonomy): Eukaryota > Metazoa > Chordata > Mammalia > Carnivora > Mustelidae > Mustela > Mustela nivalis. The sequence goes on from NW_028135630.1 coordinate 201,825, forward strand.
CTGGAGCCATGCAACAGGACTCGAATGTCCCGCAGAAGGAAACCTTGTGGTTTGGGGCAACCTCCAAACTCAGCGTGGGAAAACTTCCTTGGCCTCATGAGGCCCCCACTTCATGAAGGTGCCATCATGGACACATACTCCAGCCTCAGCCAACGTCTGATCTTCAGCCTGACTTCAGATTCAGGAGATTTTGATTCAGCCTCTGCAGAGTGGGCCTGCTCTGCCCTTGGCTCCAGTCCTCACACTAGCTTGTGTTTTCAGACTTCCGTCCTCACACTCCTGGCCCACAAACCCTCCCTACTGGGAATTCTGGGGCCACAATGAAGCACTGTGCCTGCCTCCCAGGAGAAAAACATTGTCTATGGCGCTGCCCAGAAACCCCAAATGAGGATCAAACTGCTTGGCCCTCGGCAACACCCCAATTGCATAGGCTACCTTAAACAGTGATGCTCTGTCGCAAATAGCCTGAGCCCAGACCTTCCAACAGACACCGACACAGCTGGCTGCACACCCAGCACATTGGACCCGCCACTGCCTTAGGCCACCATCCATTCCCAACCTGGGATTTCAGTCATCGGAACCTAGACCTTATCTCCAATCCCTGCACAGGGGGGAACCTGATGCACAAGTCAGAACCCCTCCTTCCCCCTGGCAAGAAACCTTGCTGCTGGCAGTGAGTCAAACCTTCAGTGTAGGAGAAAACGGCATGGCCCATGAGGCCACGCCCAAGCGTGAGGGCCGCCTTGGGCACAAACACACATTGTGACCCTCAGCGTGAGTACCTTATTCAAGTAACTCCTCTCAGTGACTGGACCAAGAGCCCGCATATGTGGCTTGCCATGCCCATAGGCACCCAGGAATAACTAGATGGTGTGTATTCCAGTTGCGGGAACCCACTGCTGTGCTCTAGAGTCCCTCTCCTGGGGGGTCCCCTGTGGCAGAAAACAGTACTCTTCATTCCCACAGAATGAACACAAACACTTGGGAGCTTGGACAATCCCCTGAGAGGAAGGCTCTTCCTCGGCCTCTGAGACAACCCCTACCCTGACCGGACACTGTAAACGCAACACCCAGAGACAAAATCCTGAGTGACTGCCTCCCACTTGCCCTACTTTGATTTCCAGAGGATCTCCCCTCACGGACTAGAGATCAGGCCTGCCATTACATTGGCCCCTAGCTGAGCCAAGTTTGCTTTTTCAGACATCTGTCCCCACAGCCCTGGCAAACAGAGCCTCTAGGCTGGGTCCTCTGGAGCCATACCACAGGACCGTGCCTGCTCTCTCCTGGGAAACTGTGTCCATTCCTTTGGCCACACACCTCCAGAATATGAGAAACCTCAAGGCCTCCGAGGACATCCCACTACTGGTAGCCTCACTGGACTCACAGGGGCTTTCGGCCACAAGCTGAGCAGCTACATCCATGAATGCATGCACACAGATGACAACAGAGATAGAAGGTTGAGCCGGACAGGCCTTTAGGCCGTAGTCTCAACTCTTACTTTGGTTTCCAGGTGTCACTCCTCAGAGGCTTTGGTTCGAAGAACAGGGTATGGGGCTTTCCTGAGGCACGGAACAGAACTCCTCTCGTCTCCACATGGGAAGTTTCCTTGTTGGAGCCGTGTCAAACACCTCATGTTGGAGAATCCTGCAGAGTCCCTGAGCCACCTCCACATTCCAAGGTCTCCCAGGCCACCAATCCACAGTAGGACTCATCTTCAGGAGAGTCCATTTCAACTCTCCCCTCTGGGGAGCTCACCCAGGAGCCCGCAGATTGAGCCTGCCTTGTCCTGACTAAAGAGTGGGAATATGAGGTGGCGTTCCCAGGCATCCATGCTTAGACACCTGCTCTCGAGTCTTTCCATATGGGGCCTCTTGGAACCATCCAATAGGACTCGACTGTCGTGCAGAAGGTAACCTTCAGTTTTGGAGCAGTTCACAAATCCCATCGTAGGTAAAACTTTCTGGCCTCATGAAGCCCCCACACCCTTCAGGAAGAGGCCATGCTGGACAAGAACTCTAGGCTGAGGCACGTCTCATAGTTGACATGACCTCAGTGCAGGAGATCCCGATTCAGCCTCTGCAGAGTGGGCATGCCGTGACTTCGGTCCGAAACCTCACGCTAGCTTGTGTTTTCAGACTTCCTTCCTCACACTCCTGGCAAACAAGCCCTCCGGATTAGGAACTCCAGAACCAAAATCCAGCCCAGTGTCTGCCCAACGGAAGAAAAACGTTTCCCTGTGGGGCTCTCCAGAAAACCCAGATGAGGATCAACCTGCTCGGGCCTCGACGGTACCCGAACTGGATAGGCTGCTCTGGGCACTCATGCTCTGCCTGACACAGCCTGAAGCCAGACGTCCAGACAGACAAGGAGACAGCTGGCCGCACACCCAGCACTTCGGACCCGCCATGGTCTTATGCCGTCACCTCATCCTAACCTTGGTTTTCAGATATCTGAACCTAGACATTATATCAATTCTCCACACAGCTGGGTATAGGAAGCACAAAACAGAACTCCTCCTTCCCCATGGCTGTCAAGCTTGCTCTTGGCATGGAGTCACACCTTCAGGGTGGGAGAAACCTTCATGGCCCCTGATGCCACTCCCAAACTTGAGTGCTGCTTGGGCACAAATTCACACTGTGATCCTCAGCATGAGCCCCATGTCAAAGAAAGGCCTGTCAGGGCCTGGACCAAGAGCCCACATATGGGGCTTGCCAAGCCCCTATGCACCCAATCCTCACCACGGTTTGAATTTTCCAGTCGCCCCTCCCGTACCTGGAGCTCTGCTCTGTAATCCCTTTCTTGGAGAGACCCATGAGCCAGACAACACGACTCCACCCTTCCCACAAAATGACCCCAAACTCTTGGGAGCTGGGACAAATCCCCAGAGAGGGATACTCGTCCACAGTACCTGAGGCCACCGCTCCAATCCACGGCTATCCCGGACACAACATCCAGAGACAAAAGCCTGAAGGAACGCCTCCCACTCGCCCTTGTTTCAGAGGCCCAGGAGCTCCCTCTCGGGCTGTACATCCGGCCTGCCATACCCTAGGCGCCACTCCTAAGCTGAGTTTGTGTATTCAGACTTCTGTGCCCACAGCCTGGACCCACACACCTCCAGGCTAGGGCCTCTAGGGCCACAGCGAAAGATTGTGCCTGCCCTCTCCAAGGAAAGTGTGCCCAATCCGTGACCACAACACTACAGGTTAGGGAAAAGCTCCAAGGCCCCTGAGGCCATCAATAGGGTAGGCCCCCCTGGACTAAGAGGGGCTCTCTGACACCAGCGGAGCAACTATCTCCACTTAGACTCTCAGACAGTGTCCCCAGAGACAGAAGGTTGAAATGGACAGGCCCCCAGGCCCTAATCTGAACCTTAGCTTTGGTTTCCATGTTTCCGTTCTCAGAGGACTGTTTTCGTAGACCAGCACATGGGGCTTTTCTGAGGCACCAAACCAAACATCTCTCATCTCCACATGGGCAGCTTTCTTACTGGGATGTATCAAACACTTCAGGTAGGAGAGTTCCGCAGGGCCACTGAACAACCAGCACATTCCAAGGTCTCCATGGACCCAAACGCACATTATGACGCATCCTCAGGAGAGGCCATTTCAACTCAGCCCCCTGGGTCGCGTGTTCCAGAGGCAGCAGATCAAACATATCTTGTCGCTAATAGCCAATGGGAATGCGAGGCATGCTGTACAGGGATCCATCCTTCGAACCCTGCTCTCCAGTCCTTCCATATGGTATGTCCTGGAGCCATGCAACAGGACTCGAATGTCCCGCAGAAGGAAACCTTGTGGTTTGGGGCAACCTCCAAACTCAGCGTGGGAAAACTTCCTTGGCCTCATGAGGCCCCCACTTCATGAAGGTGCCATCATGGACACATACTCCAGCCTCAGCCAACGTCTGATCCTCAGCCTGACTTCAGATGCAGGAGATTTTGATTCAGCCTCTGCAGAGTGGGCCTGCTCTGCCCTTGGCTCCAATCCTCACACTAGCTTGTGTTTTCAGACTTCCGTCCTCACACTCCTGGCCCACAAACCCTCCCTACTGGGAATTCTGGGGCCACAATGAAGCACTGTGCCTGCCTCCCAGGAGAAAAACATTGTCTATGGCGCTGCCCAGAAACCCCAAATGAGGATCAAACTGCTTGGCCCTCGGCAACACCCCAATTGCATAGGCTACCTTAAACAGTGATGCTCTGTCGCAAATAGCCTGAGCCCAGACCTTCCAACAGACACCGACACAGCTGGCTGCACACCCAGCACATTGGACCCGCCACTGCCTTAGGCCACCATCCATTCCCAACCTGGGTTTTCAGTCATCGGAACCTAGACCTTATCTCCAATCCCTGCACAGGGGGGAACCTGATGCACAAGTCAGAACCCCTCCTTCCCCCTGGCAAGAAACCTTGCTGCTGGCAGTGAGTCAAACCTTCAGTGTAGGAGAAAACGGCATGGCCCATGAGGCCACGCCCAAGCGTGAGGGCCGCCTTGGGCACAAACACACATTGTGACCCTCAGCGTGAGTACCTTATTCAAGTAACGCCTCTCAGTGACTGGACCTAGAGCCCGCATATGTGGCTTGCCATGCCCATAGGCACCCAGGACTAACTAGATGGTGTGTATTCCAGTTGATGGAACCCACTGCTGTGCTCTAGAATCCCTCTCCTCGGGGGTCCCCTGTGGCAGAAAACAGTACTCTTCATTCCCACAGAATTAACACAAACACTTGGGAGCTTGGACAATCCCCTGAGAGGAAGGCTCTTCCTCGGCCTCTGAGACAACCCCTACCCTGACCGGACACTGTAAACGCAACACCCAGAGACAAAATCCTGAGTGACTGCCTCCCACTTGCCCTACTTTGATTTCCAGAGGATCTCCCCTCACGGACTAGAGATCAGGCCTGCCATTACATTGGCCCCTAGCTGAGCCAAGTTTGCTTTTTCAGACATCTGTCCCCCCAGCCCTGGCAAAAAGAGCCTCTAGGCTGGGTCCTCTGGAGCCATACCACAGGACCGTGCCTGCTCTCTCCTGGGAAACTGTGTCCATTCCTTTGGCCACACACCTCCAGAATATGAGAAACCTCAAGGCCTCCGAGGACATCCCACTACTGGGAGCCTCACTGGACTCACAGGGGCATTCGGACACAAGCTGAGCAGCTACATCCATGAATGCATGCACACAGATGACAACAGAGATAGAAGGTTGAGCCGGACAGGCCTTTAGGCCGTAGTCTCAACTCTTACTTTGGTTTCCAGGTGTCACTCCTCAGAGGCTTTGGTTCGAAGAACAGGGTATGGGGCTTTCCTGAGGCACGGAACAGAACTCCTCTCGTCTCCACATGGGAAGTTTCCTTGTTGGAGCCGTGTCAAACACCTCATGTTGGAGAATCCTGCAGAGTCCCTGAGCCACCTCCACATTCCAAGGTCTCCCAGGCCACCAAGCCACAGTAGGACTCATTTTCAGGAGAGTCCATTTCAACTCTCCCCTCTGGGTAGCTCACCCAGGAGCCCGCAGATTGAGCCTGCCTTGTCCTGACTAAAGAGTGGGAATATGAGGTGGCGTTCCCAGGCATCCATGCTTAGACACCTGCTCTCGAGTCTTTCCATATGGGGCCTCTTGGAACCATCCAATAGGACTCGACTGTCGTGCAGAAGGTAACCTTCAGTTTTGGAGAAGTTCACACATCCCATCGTAGGCAAAACTTTCTGGCCTCATGAAGCCCCCACACCCTTCAGGAAGAGGCCATGCTGGACAAGAACTCTAGGCTGAGGCACGTCTCATAGTTGACATGACCTCAGTGCAGGAGATCCCGATTCAGCCTCTGCAGAGTGGGCATGCCGTGACCTCGGTCCGAAACCTCACGCTAGCTTGTGTTTTCAGACTTCCTTCCTCACACTCCTGGCAAACAAGCCCTCCGGATTAGGAACTCCAGAACCAAAACCCACCCCAGTGTCTGCCCAACGGAAGAAAAACGTTTCCCTGTGGGGCTCTCCAGAAAACCCAGATGAGGATCAACCTGCTCGGGCCTCGACGGTACCCGAACTGGATAGGCTGCTCTGGGCACTCATGCTCTGCCTGACACAGCCTGAAGCCAGACGTCCAGACAGACAAGGAGACAGCTGGCCGCACACCCAGCACTTCGGACACGCCATGGTCTTATGCCGTCACCTCTTCCTAACCTTGGTTTTCAGATATCTGAACCTAGACATTATATCAATTCTCCACACAGCTGGGTATAGCAAGCACAAAACAGAACTCCTCCTTCCCCATGGCTGTCAAGCTTGCTCTTGGCATGGAGTCACACCTTCAGGGTCGGAGAAACCTTCATGGCCCCTGATGCCACTCCCAAACTTGAGTGCTGCTTGGGCACAAATTCACACTGTGATCCTCAGCATAAGCCCCATGTCAAAGAAAGGCCTGTCAGGGCCTGGACCAAGAGCCCACATATGGGGCTTTCCAAGCCCCTATGCACCCAATCCTCACCACGGTTTGAATTTTCCAGTCGCCCCGCCCGTACCTGGAGCTCTGCTCTGGAATCCCTTTCTTGGAGAGACCCATGAGCCAGACAACACGACTCCACCCTTCCCACAAAATGACCCGAAACTCTTGGGAGCTGGGACAAATCCCCAGAGAGGGATACTCGTCCACAGTACCTGAGGCCACCGCTCCAATCCACGGCTATCCCTTACACAACATCCAGAGACAAAAGCCTGAAGGAACGCCTCCCACTCGCCCTTGTTTCAGAGGCCCAGGAGCTCCCTCTCAGGCTGTACATCCGGCCTGCCATACCCTAGGCGCCACTCCTAAGCTGAGTTTGTGTAATCAGACTTCTGTGCCCACAGCCTGGACCCACACACCTCCAGGCTAGGGCCTCTAGGGCCACAGCGAAAGATTGTGCCTGCCCTCTCCAAGGAAAGTGTGCCCAATCCATTGACCACAACACTACAGGGTAGGGAAAAGCACCAAGGCCCCTGAGACCATCAATAGTGTAGGCCCCCCTGGACTAAGAGGGGCTCTCTGACACCAGCGGAGCAACTATCTCCACTTAGACTCTCAGACATGGCCGCCTTAGACAGAAGGTTGAAATGGACAGGCCCCAGGCCCTAATATGAACCTTAGCTTTGGTTTCCATGTTTCCGTTCTCAGAGGACTGTTTTCGTAGACCAGCACATGGGGCTTTTCTGAGGCACCAAACCAAACATCTCTCATCTCCACATGGGCAGCTTTCTTACTGGGATGTATCAAACACTTCAGGTAGGAGAGTTCCGCAGGGCCACTGAACAACCAGCACATTCCAAGGTCTCCATGGACCCAAACGCACATTATGACGCATCCTCAGGAGAGGCCATTTCAACTCAGCCCCCTGGGTCGCGTGTTCCAGAGGCAGCAGATCAAACATATCTTGTCGCTAATAGCCAAAGGGAATGCGAGGCATGCTGTACAGGGATCCATCCTTCGAATCCTGCTCTCCAGTCCTTCCATATGCTATGTTCTGGAGCCATGCAACAGGACTCGAATGTCCCGCAGAAGGAAACCTTGTGATTTGGGGCAACCTCCAAACTCAGCGTGGGAAAACTTCCTTGGCCTCATGAGGCCCCCACTTCATGAAGGTGCCATCATGGACACATACTCCAGCCTCAGCCAACGTCTGATCCTCAGCCTGACTTCAGATGCAGGAGATTTTGATTCAGCCACTGCAGAGTGGGCCTGCTCTGCCCTTGGCTCCAATCCTCACACTAGCTTGTGTTTTCAGACTTCCGTCCTCACACTCCTGGCCCTCAAACCCTCCCTACTGGGAATTCTGGGGCCTCAATGAAGCACTGTGCCTGCCTCCCAGGAGAAAAACATTGTCTATGGCGCTGCCCAGAAACCCCAAATGAGGATCAAACTGCTTGGCCCTCGGCAACACCCCAATTGCATAGGCTACCTTAAACAGTAATGCTCTGTCGCAAATAGCCTGAGCCCAGACCTTCCAACAGACACCGACACAGCTGGCTGCACACCCAGCACATTGGACCCGCCACTGCCTTAGGCCACCATCCATTCCCAACCTGGGTTTTCAGTCATCGGAACCTAGACCTTATCTCCAATCCCTGCACAGGGGGGAACCTGATGCACAAGTCAGAACCCCTCCTTCCCCCTGGCAAGAAACCTTGCTGCTGGCAGTGAGTCAAACCTTCAGTGTAGGAGAAAACGGCATGGCCCATGAGGCCACGCCCAAGCGTGAGGGCCGCCTTGGGCACAAACACACATTGTGACCCTCAGCGTGAGTACCTTATTCAAGTAACGCCTCTCAGTGACTGGACCAAGAGCCCGCATATGTGGCTTGCCATGCCCATAGGCACCCAGGACTAACTAGATGGTGTGTATTCCAGTTGAGGGAACCCACTGCTGTGCTCTAGAGTCCCTCTCCTGGGGGGTCCCCTGTGGCAGAAAACAGTACTCTTCATTCCCACAGAATGAACACAAACACTCGGGAGCTTGGACAATCCCCTGAGAGGAAGGCTCTTCCTCGGCCTCTGAGACAACCCCTACCCTGACCGGACACTGTAAACGCAACACCCAGAGACAAAATCCTGAGTGACTGCCTCCCACTTGCCCTACTTTGATTTCCAGAGGATCTCCCCTCACGGACTAGAGATCAGGCCTGCCATTACATTGGCCCCTAGCTGAGCCAAGTTTGCTTTTTCAGACATCTGTCCCCCCAGCCCTGGCAAACAGAGCCTCTAGGCTGGGTCCTCTGGAGCCATACCACAGGACCGTGCCTGCTCTCTCCTGGGAAACTGTGTCCATTCCTTTGGCCACACACCTCCAGAATATGAGAAACCTCAAGGCCCCCGAGGACATCCCACTACTGGGAGCCTCACTGGACTCACAGGGGGATTCGGACACAAGCTGAGCAGCTACATCCATGAATGCATGCACACAGATGACAACAGAGATAGAAGGTTGAGCCGGACAGGCCTTTAGGCCGTAGTCTCAACTCTTACTTTGGTTTCCAGGTGTCACTCCTCAGAGGCTTTGGTTCGAAGAACAGGGTATGGGGCTTTCCTGAGGCACGGAACAGAACTCCTCTCGTCTCCACATGGGAAGTTTCCTTGTTGGAGCCGTGTCAAACACCTCATGTTGGAGAATCCTGCAGAGTCCCTGAGCCACCTCCACATTCCAAGGTCTCCCAGGCCACCAAGCCACAGTAGGACTCATCTTCAGGAGAGTCCATTTCAACTCTCCCCTCTGGGGAGCTCACCCAAGAGCCCGCAGATTGAGCCTGCCTTGTCCTGACTAAAGAGTGGGAATATGAGGTGGCGTTCCCAGGCATCCATGTTTAGACACCTGCTCTCGAGTCTTTCCATATGGGGCCTCTTGGAACCATCCAATAGGACTCGACTGTCGTGCAGAAGGTAACCTTCAGTTTTGGAGCAGTTCACAAATCCCATCGTAGGCAAAACTTTCTGGCCTTAAGAAGCCCCCACACCCTTCAGGAAGAGGCCATGCTGGACAAGAACTCTAGGCTGAGGCACGTCTCATAGTTGACATGACCTCAGTGCAGGAGATCCCGATTCAGCCTCTGCAGAGTGGGCATGCCGTGACCTCGGTCCCAAACCTCACGCTAGCTTGTGTTTTCAGACTTCCTTCCTCACACTCCTGGCAAACAAGCCCTCCGGACTAGGAACTCCGGAACCAAAACCCAGCCCAGTGTCTGCCCAACGGAAGAAAAACGTTTCCCTGTGGGGCTCTCCAGAAAACCCAGATGAGGATCAACCTGCTTGGGCCTCGACGGTACCCGAACTGGATAGGCTGCTCTGGGCACTCATGCTCTGCCTGACACAGCCTGAAGCCAGACGTCCAGACAGACAAGGAGACAGCTGGCCGCACACCCAGCACTTTGGACACGCCATGGTCTTATGCCGTCACCTCTTCCTAACCTTGGTTTTCAGATATCTGAACCTAGACATTATATCAATTCTCCACACAGCTGGGTATAGCAAGCACAAAACAGAACTCCTCCTTCCCCATGGCTGTCAAGCTTGCTCTTGGCATGGAGTCACACCTTCAGGGTGGGAGAAACCTTCATGGCCCCTGATGCCACGCCCAAACTTGAGTGCTGCTTGGGCACAAATTCACACTGTGATCCTCAGCATGAGCCCCATGTCAAAGAAAGGCCTGTCAGGGCCTGGACCAAGAGCCCACATATGGGGCTTGCCAAGCCCCTATGCACCCAATCCTCACCACGGTTTGAATTTTCCAGTCGCCCCGCCCGTACCTGGAGCTCTGCTCTGGAATCCCTTTCTTGGAGAGACCCATGAGCCAGACAACACGACTCCACCCTTCCCACAAAATGACCCCAAACTCTTGGGAGCTGGGACAAATCCCCAGAGAGGGATACTCGTCCACAGTACCTGAGGCCACCGCTCCAATCCACGGCTATCCCGGACACAACATCCAGAGACAAAAGCCTGAAGGAACGCCTCCCACTCGCCCTTGTTTCAGAGGCCCAGGAGCTCCCTCTCGGGCTGTACATCCGGCCTGCCATACCCTAGGCGCCACTCCTAAGCTGAGTTTGTGTATTCAGACTTCTGTGCCCACAGCCTGGACCCACACACCTCCAGGCTAGGGCCTCTAGGGCCACAGCGAAAGATTGTGCCTGCCCTCTCCAAGGAAAGTGTGCCCAATCCATTGACCACAACATTAGGTTAGGGAAAAGCTCCAAGGCCCCTGAGGCCATCAATAGTGTAGGCCCCCCTGGACTAAGAGGGGCTCTCTGACACCAGCGGAGCAACTATCTCCACTTAGACTCTCAGACAGTGTCCCCAGAGACAGAAGGTTGAAATGGACAGGCCCCCAGGCCCTAATCTGAACCTTAGCTTTGGTTTCCATGTTTCCGTTCTCAGAGGACTGTTTTCATAGACCAGCACATGGGGCTTTTCTGAGGCACCAAACCAAACATCTCTCATCTCCACATGGGCAGCTTTCTTACTGGGATGTATCAAACACTTCAGGTAGGAGAGTTCCGCAGGGCCACTGAACAACCAGCACATTCCAAGGTCTCCATGGACCCAAACGCACATTATGACGCATCCTCAGGAGAGGCCATTTCAACTCAGCCCCCTGGGTCGCGTGTTCCAGAGGCAGCAGATCAAACATATCTTGTCGCTAATAGCCAATGGGAATGCGAGGCATGCTGTACAGGGATCCATCCTTCGAACCCTGCTCTCCAGTCCTTCCATATGGTATGTCCTGGAGCCATGCAACAGGACTCGAATGTCCCGCAGAAGGAAACCTTGTGGTTTGGGGCAACCTCCAAACTCAGCGTGGGAAAACTTCCTTGGCCTCATGAGGCCCCCACTTCATGAAGGTGCCATCATGGACACATACTCCAGCCTCAGCCAACGTCTGATCCTCAGCCTGACTTCAGATGCAGGAGATTTTGATTCAGCCTCTGCAGAGTGGGCCTGCTCTGCCCTTGGCTCCAATCCTCACACTAGCTTGTGTTTTCAGACTTCCGTCCTCACACTCCTGGCCCACAAACCCTCCCTACTGGGAATTCTGGGGCCACAATGAAGCACTGTGCCTGCCTCCCAGGAGAAAAACATTGTCTATGGCGCTGCCCAGAAACCCCAAATGAGGATCAAACTGCTTGGCCCTCGGCAACACCCCAATTGCATAGGCTACCTTAAACAGTGATGCTCTGTCGCAAATAGCCTGAGCCCAGACCTTCCAACAGACACCGACACAGCTGGCTGCACACCCAGCACATTGGACCCGCCACAGCCTTAGGCCACCATCCATTCCCAACCTGGGTTTTCAGTCATCGGAACCTAGACCTTATCTCCAATCCCTGCACAGGGGGGAACCTGATGCACAAGTCAGAACCCCTCCTTCCCCCTGGCAAGAAACCTTGCTGCTGGCAGTGAGTCAAACCTTCAGTGTAGGAGAAAACGGCATGGCCCATGAGGCCACGCCCAAGCGTGAGGGCCGCCTTGGGCACAAACACACATTGTGACCCTCAGCGTGAGTACCTTATTCAAGTAACGCCTCTCAGTGACTGGACCAAGAGCCCGCATATGTGGCTTGCCATGCCCGTAGGCACCCAGGACTAACTAGATGGTGTGTATTCCAGTTGAGGGAACCCACTGCTGTGCTCTAGAGTCCCTCTCCTGGGGGGTCCCCTGTGGCAGAAAACAGTACTCTTCATTCCCACAGAATGAACACAAACACTCGGGAGCTTGGACAATCCCCTGAGAGGAAGGCTCTTCCTCGGCCTCTGAGACAACCCCTACCCTGACCGGACACTGTAAACGCAACACCCAGAGACAAAATCCTGAGTGACTGCCTCCCACTTGCCCTACTTTGATTTCCAGAGGATCTCCCCTCACGGACTAGAGATCAGGCCTGCCATTACATTGGCTCCTAGCTGAGCCTAGTTTGCTTTTTCAGACATCTGTCCCCCCAGCCCTGGCAAACAGAGCCTCTAGGCTGGGTCCTCTGGAGCCATACCACAGGACCGTGCCTACTCTCTCCTGGGAAACTGTGTCCATTCCTTTGGCCACACACCTCCAGAATATGAGAAACCTCAAGGCCCCCGAGGACATCCCACTACTGGGAGCCTCACTGGACTCACAGGGGCATTCGGACACAAGCTGAGCAGCGACATCCATGAATGCATGCACACAAATGACAACAGAGATAGAAGGTTGAGCCGGACAGGCCTTTAGGCCGTAGTCTCAAATCTTACTTTGGTTTCCAGGTGTCACTCCTCAGAGGCTTTGGTTCGAAGAACAGGGTATGGGGCTTTCCTGAGGCACGGAACAGAACTCCTCTCGTCTCCACATGGGAAGTTTCCTTGTTGGAGCCGTGTCAAACACCTCATGTTGGAGAATCCTGCAGAGTCCCTGAGCCACCTCCACATTCCAAGGTCTCCCAGGCCACCAAGCCACAGTAGGACTCATCTTCAGGAGAGTCCATTTCAACTCTCCCCTCTGGGGAGCTCACCCAAGAGCCCGCAGATTGAGCCTGCCTTGTCCTGACTAAAGAGTGGGAATATGAGGTGGCGTTCCCAGGCATCCATGTTTAGACACCTGCTCTCGAGTCTTTCCATATGGGGCCTCTTGGAACCATCCAATAGGACTCGACTGTCGTGCAGAAGGTAACCTTCAGTTTTGGAGCAGTTCACAAATCCCATCGTAGGCAAAACTTTCTGGCCTTAAGAAGCCCCCACACCCTTCAGGAAGAGGCCATGCTGGACAAGAACTCTAGGCTGAGGCACGTCTCATAGTTGACATGACCTCAGTGCAGGAGATCCCGATTCAGCCTCTGCAGAGTGGGCATGCCGTGACCTCGGTCCCAAACCTCACGCTAGCTTGTGTTTTCAGACTTCCTTCCTCACACTCCTGGCAAACAAGCCCTCCGGACTAGGAACTCCGGAACCAAAACCCAGCCCAGTGTCTGCCCAACGGAAGAAAAACGTTTCCCTGTGGGGCTCTCCAGAAAACCCAGATGAGGATCAACCTGCTCGGGCCTCGACGGTACCCGAACTGGATAGGCTGCTCTGGGCACTCATGCTCTGCCTGACACAGCCTGAAGCCAGACGTCCAGACAGACAAGGAGACAGCTGGCCGCACACCCAGCACTTTGGACACGCCATGGTCTTATGCCGTCACCTCTTCCTAACCTTGGTTTTCAGATATCTGAACCTAGACATTATATCAATTCTCCACACAGCTGGGTATAGCAAGCACAAAACAGAACTCCTCCTTCCCCATGGCTGTCAAGCTTGCTCTTGGCATGGAGTCACACCTTCAGGGTGGGAGAAACCTTCATGGCCCCTGATGCCACGCCCAAACTTGAGTGCTGCTTGGGCACAAATTCACACTGTGATCCTCAGCATGAGCCCCATGTCAAAGAAAGGCCTGTCAGGGCCTGGACCAAGAGCCCACATATGGGGCTTGCCAAGCCCCTATGCACCCAATCCTCACCACGGTTTGAATTTTCCAGTCGCCCCGCCCGTACCTGGAGCTCTGCTCTGGAATCCCTTTCTTGGAGAGACCCATGAGCCAGACAACACGACTCCACCCTTCCCACAAAATGACCCCAAACTCTTGGGAGCTGGGACAAATCCCCAGAGAGGGATACTCGTCCACAGTACCTGAGGCCACCGCTCCAATCCACGGCTATCCCGGACACAACATCCAGAGACAAAAGCCTGAAGGAACGCCTCCCACTCGCCCTTGTTTCAGAGGCCCAGGAGCTCCCTCTCGGGCTGTACATCCGGCCTGCCATACCCTAGGCGCCACTCCTAAGCTGAGTTTGTGTATTCAGACTTCTGTGCCCACAGCCTGGACCCACACACCTCCAGGCTAGGGCCTCTAGGGCCACAGCGAAAGATTGTGCCTGCCCTCTCCAAGGAAAGTGTGCCCAATCCATTGACCACAACACTACAGGTTAGGGAAAAGTTCCAAGGCCCCTGAGGCCATCAATAGGGTAGGCCCCCCTGGACTAAGAGGGGCTCTCTGACACCAGCGGAGCAACTATCTCCACTTAGACTCTCAGACAGTGTCCCCAGAGACAGAAGGTTGAAATGGACAGGCCCCCAGGCCCTAATCTGAACCTTAGCTTTGGTTTCCATGTTTCCGTTCTCAGAGGACTGTTTTCATAGACCAGCACATGGGGCTTTTCTGAGGCACCAAACCAAACATCTCTCATCTCCACATGGGCAGCTTTCTTACTGGGATGTATCAAACACTTCAGGTAGGAGAGTTCCGCAGGGCCACTGAACAACCAGCACATTCCAAGGTCTCCATGGACCCAAACGCACATTATGACGCATCCTCAGGAGAGGCCATTTCAACTCAGCCCCCTGGGTCGCGTGTTCCAGAGGCAGCAGATCAAACATATCTTGTCGCTAATAGCCAATGGGAATGCGAGGCATGCTGTACAGGGATCCATCCTTCGAACCCTGCTCTCCAGTCCTTCCATATGGTATGTCCTGGAGCCATGCAACAGGACTCGAATGTCCCGCAGAAGGAAACCTTGTGGTTTGGGGCAACCTCCAAACTCAGCGTGGGAAAACTTCCTTGGCCTCATGAGGCCCCCACTTCATGAAGGTGCCATCATGGACACATACTCCAGCCTCAGCCAACGTCTGATCCTCAGCCTGACTTCAGATGCAGGAGATTTTGATTCAGCCTCTGCAGAGTGGGCCTGCTCTGCCCTTGGCTCCAATCCTCACACTAGCTTGTGTTTTCAGACTTCCGTCCTCACACTCCTGGCCCACAAACCCTCCCTACTGGGAATTCTGGGGCCACAATGAAGCACTGTGCCTGCCTCCCAGGAGAAAAACATTGTCTATGGCGCTGCCCAGAAACCCCAAATGAGGATCAAACTGCTTGGCCCTCGGCAACACCCCAATTGCATAGGCTACCTTAAACAGTGATGCTCTGTCGCAAATAGCCTGAGCCCAGACCTTCCAACAGACACCGACACAGCTGGCTGCACACCCAGCACATTGGACCCGCCAGAGCCTTAGGCCACCATCCATTCCCAACCTGGGTTTTCAGTCATCGGAACCTAGACCTTATCTCCAATCCCTGCACAGGGGGGAACCTGATGCACAAGTCAGAACCCCTCCTTCCCCCTGGCAAGAAACCTTGCTGCTGGCAGTGAGTCAAACCTTCAGTGTAGGAGAAAACGGCATGGCCCATGAGTCCACGCCCAAGCGTGAGGGCCGCCTTGGGCACAAACACACATTGTGACCCTCAGCGTGAGTACCTTATTCAAGTAACGCCTCTCAGTGACTGGACCAAGAGCCCGCATATGTGGCTTGCCATGCCCGTAGGCACCCAGGACTAACTAGATGGTGTGTATTCCAGTTGAGGGAACCCACTGCTGTGCTCTAGAGTCCCTCTCCTGGGGGGTCCCCTGTGGCAGAAAACAGTACTCTTCATTCCCACAGAATGAACACAAACACTCGGGAGCTTGGACAATCCCCTGAGAGGAAGGCTCTTCCTCGGCCTCTGAGACAACCCCTACCCTGACCGGACACTGTAAACGCAACACCCAGAGACAAAATCCTGAGTGACTGCCTCCCACTTGCCCTACTTTGATTTCCAGAGGATCTCCCCTCACGGACTAGAGATCAGGCCTGCCATTACATTGGCCCCTAGCTGAGCCAAGTTTGCTTTTTCAGACATCTGTCCCCCCAGCCCTGGCAAACAGAGCCTCTAGGCTGGGTCCTCTGGAGCCATACCACAGGACCGTGCCTGCTCTCTCCTGGGAAACTGTGTCCATTCCTTTGGCCACACACCTCCAGAATATGAGAAACCTCAAGGCCTCCGAGGACATCCCACTACTGGGAGCCTCACTGGACTCACAGGGGCATTCGGACACAAGCTGAGCAGCTACATCCATGAATGCATGCACACAAATGACAACAGAGATAGAAGGTTGAGCCGGACAGGCCTTTAGGCCGTAGTCTCAACTCTTACTTTGGTTTCCAGGTGTCACTCCTCAGAGGCTTTGGTTCGAAGAACAGGGTATGGGGCTTTCCTGAGGCACGGAACAGAACTCCTCTCGTCTCCACATGGGAAGTTTCCTTGTTGGAGCCGTGTCAAACACCTCATGTTGGAGAATCCTGCAGAGTCCCTGAGCCACCTCCACATTCCAAGGTCTCCCAGGCCACCAAGCCACAGTAGGACTCATCTTCAGGAGAGTCCATTTCAACTCTCCCCTCTGGGTAGCTCACCCAGGGGCCCGCAGATTGAGCCTGCCTTGTCCTGAATAAAGAGTGGGAATATGAGGTGGCGTTCCCAGGCATCCATGCTTAGACACCTGCTCTCGAGTCTTTCCATATGGGGCCTCCTGGAACCATCCAATAGGACTCGACTGTCGTGCAGAAGGTAACCTTCAGTTTTGGAGCAGTTCACAAATCCCATCGTAGGCAAAACTCTGGCCTCATGAAGCCCCCACACCCTTCAGGAAGAGGCCATGCTGGAAGAGAACACTAGCCTGAGGCACGTCTCATAGTTGACATGACCTCAGTGCAGGAGATCCCGATTCAGCCTCTGCAGAGTGGGCATGCCGTGATCTCGGTCCCAAACCTCACGCTATCTTGTGTTTTCAGACTTCCTTCCTCACACTCCTGGCAAACAAGCCCTCCGGACTAGGAACTCCGGAACCACAACCCAGCCCAGTGTCTACCCAACGGAAGAAAAACGTTTCCCTGTGGGGCTCTCCAGAAAACCCAGATGAGGATCAACCTGCTCGGGCCTCGACGGTACCCGAACTGGATAGGCTGCTCTGGGCACTCATGCTCTGCCTGACACAGCCTGAAGCCAGACGTCCAGACAGACAAGGAGACAGCTGGCCGCACACCCAGCACTTTGGACACGCCATGGTCTTATGCCGTCACCTCTTCCTAACCTTGGTTTTCAGATATCTGAACCTAGACATTATATCAATTCTCCACACAGCTGGGTATAGCAAGCACAAAACAGAACTCCTCCTTCCCCATGGCTGTCAAGCTTGCTCTTGGCATGGAGTCACACCTTCAGGGTGGGAGAAACCTTCATGGCCCCTGATGCCACGCCCAAACTTGAGTGCTGCTTGGGCACAAATTCACACTGTGATCCTCAGCATGAGCCCCATGTCAAAGAAAGGCCTGTCAGGGCCTGGACCAAGAGCCCACATATGGGGCTTGCCAAGCCCCTATGCACCCAATCCTCACCACGGTTTGAATTTTCCAGTCGCCCCACCCGTACCTGGAGCTCTGCTCTGGAATCCCTTTCTTGGAGAGACCCATGAGCCAGACAACACGACTCCACCCTTCCCACAAAATGACCCCAAACTCTTGGGAGCTGGGACAAATCCCCAGAGAGGGATACTCGTCCACAGTACCTGAGGCCACCGCTCCAATCCACGGCTATCCCGGACACAACATCCAGAGACAAAAGCCTGAAGGAACGCCTCCCACTCGCCCTTGTTTCAGAGGCCCAGGAGCTCCCTCTCGGGCTGTACATCCGGCCTGCCATACCCTAGGCGCCACTCCTAAGCTGAGTTTGTGTATTCAGACTTCTGTGCCCACAGCCTGGACCCACACACCTCCAGGCTAGGGCCTCTAGGGCCACAGCGAAAGATTGTGCCTGCCCTCTCCAAGGAAAGTGTGCCCAATCCATTGACCACAACACTACAGGTTAGGGAAAAGCTCCAAGGCCCCTGAGGTCATCAATAGGGTAGACCCCCTGGACTAAGAGGGGCTCTCTGACACCAGCGGAGCAACTATCTCCACTTAGACTCTCAGACAGTGTCCCCAGAGACAGAAGGTTGAAATGGACAGGCCCCCAGGCCCTAATCTGAACCTTAGCTTTGGTTTCCATGTTTCCGTTCTCAGAGGACTGTTTTCGTAGACCAGCACATGGGGCTTTTCTGAGGCACCAAACCAAACCTCTCTCATCTCCACATGGGCAGCTTTCTTACTGGGATGTATCAAACACTTCAGGTAGGAGAGTTCCGCAGGGCCACTGAACAACCAGCACATTCCAAGGTCTCCATGGACCCAAACGCACATTATGACGCATCCTCAGGAGAGGCCATTTCAACTCAGCCCCCTGGGTCGCGTGTTCCAGAGGCAGCAGATCAAACATATCTTGTCGCTAATAGCCAAAGGGAATGCGAGGCATGCTGTACAGGGATCCATCCTTCGAACCCTGCTCTCCAGTCCTTCCATATGGTATGTCCTGGAGCCATGCAACAGGACTCGAATGTCCCGCAGAAGGAAACCTTGTGGTTTGGGGCAACCTCCAAACTCAGCGTGGGAAAACTTCCTTGGCCTCATGAGGCCCCCACTTCATGAAGGTGCCATCATGGACACATACTCCAGCCTCAGCCAACGTCTGATCCTCAGCCTGACTTCAGATGCAGGAGATTTTGATTCAGCCTCTGCAGAGTGGGCCTGCTCTGCCCTTGGCTCCAATCCTCACACTAGCTTGTGTTTTCAGACTTCCGTCCTCACACTCCTGGCCCACAAACCCTCCCTACTGGGAATTCTGGGGCCACAATGAAGCACTGTGCCTGCCTCCCAGGAGAAAAACATTGTCTATGGCGCTGCCCAGAAACCCCAAATGAGGATCAAACTGCTTGGCCCTCGGCAACACCCCAATTGCATAGGCTACCTTAAACAGTGATGCTCTGTCGCAAATAGCCTGAGCCCAGACCTTCCAACAGACACCGACACAGCTGGCTGCACACCCAGCACATTGGACCCGCCACAGCCTTAGGCCACCATCCATTCCCAACCTGGGTTTTCAGTCATCGGAACCTAGACCTTATCTCCAATCCCTGCACAGGGGGGAACCTGATGCACAAGTCAGAACCCCTCCTTCCCCCTGGCAAGAAACCTTGCTGCTGGCAGTGAGTCAAACCTTCAGTGTAGGAGAAAACGGCATGGCCCATGAGGCCACGCCCAAGCGTGAGGGCCGCCTTGGGCACAAACACACATTGTGACCCTCAGCGTGAGTACCTTATTCAAGTAACGCCTCTCAGTGACTGGACCAAGAGCCCGCATATGTGGCTTGCCATGCCCGTAGGCACCCAGGACTAACTAGATGGTGTGTATTCCAGTTGAGGGAACCCACTGCTGTGCTCTAGAGTCCCTCTCCTGGGGGGTCCCCTGTGGCAGAAAACAGTACTCTTCATTCCCACAGAATGAACACAAACACTCGGGAGCTTGGACAATCCCCTGAGAGGAAGGCTCTTCCTCGGCCTCTGAGACAACCCCTACCCTGACCGGACACTGTAAACGCAACACCCAGAGACAAAATCCTGAGTGACTGCCTCCCACTTGCCCTACTTTGATTTCCAGAGGATCTCCCCTCACGGACTAGAGATCAGGCCTGCCATTACATTGGCCCCTAGCTGAGCCAAGTTTGCTTTTTCAGACATCTGTCCCCCCAGCCCTGGCAAACAGAGCCTCTAGGCTGGGTCCTCTGGAGCCATACCACAGGACCGTGCCTGCTCTCTCCTGGGAAACTGTGTCCATTCCTTTGGCCACACACCTCCAGAATATGAGAAACCTCAAGGCCTCCGAGGACATCCCACTACTGGGAGCCTCACTGGACTCACAGGGGCATTCGGACACAAGCTGAGCAGCTACATCCATGAATGCATGCACACAGATGACAACAGAGTTAGAAGGTTGAGCCGGACAGGCCTTTAGGCCGTAGTCTCAACTCTTACTTTGGTTTCCAGGTGTCACTCCTCAGAGGCTTTGGTTCGAAGAACAGGGTATGGGGCTTTCCTGAGGCACGGAACAGAACTCCTCTCATCTCCACATGGGAAGTTTCCTTTTTAGAGCCGTGTCAAACACCTCATGTTGGAGAATCCTGCAGAGTCCCTGAGCCACCTCCACATTCCAAGGTCTCCCAGGCCACCAAGCCACAGTAGGACTCATCTTCAGGAGAGTCCATTTCAACTCTCCCCTCTGGGTAGCTCACCCAGGGGCCCGCAGATTGAGCCTGCCTTGTCCTGACTAAAGAGTGGGAATATGAGGTGGCGTTCCCAGGCATCCATGCTTAGACACCTGCTCTCGAGTCTTTCCATATGGGGCCTCTTGGAACCATCCAATAGGACTCGACTGTCGTGCAGAAGGTAACCTTCAGTTTTGGAGCAGTTCACAAATCCCATCGTAGGCAAAACTTTCTGGCCTCATGATGCCCCCACACCCTTCAGGAAGAGGCCATGCTGGACAAGAACTCTAGCCTGAGGCACGTCTCATAGTTGACATGACCTCAGTGCAGGAGATCCCGATTCAGCCTCTGCAGAGTGGGCATGCCGTGACCTCGGTCCCAACCCTCACGCTAGCTTGTGTTTTCAGACTTCCTTCCTCACACTCCTGGCAAACAAGCCCTCCGGACTAGGAACTCCAGAACCAAAACCCAGCCCAGTGTCTGCCCAACGGAAGAAAAACGTTTCCCTGTGGGGCTCTCCAGAAAACCCAGATGAGGATCAACCTGCTCGGGCCTCGACGGTACCCGAACTGGATAGGCTGCTCTGGGCACTCATGCTCTGCCTGACACAGCCTGAAGCCAGACGTCCAGACAGACAAGGAGACAGCTGGCCGCACACCCAGCACTTCGGACACGCCATGGTCTTAGGCCGTCACCTCTTCCTAACCTTGGTTTTCAGATATCTGAACCTAGACATTATATCAATTCTCCACACAGCTGGGTATAGCAAGCACAAAACAGAACTCCTCCTTCCCCATGGCTGTCAAGCTTGCTCTTGGCATGGAGTCACACCTTCAGGGTGGGAGAAACCTTCATGGCCCCTGATGCCACGCCCAAACTTGAGTGCTGCTTGGGCACAAATTCACACTGTGATCCTCAGCATGAGCCCCATGTCAAAGAAAGGCCTGTCAGGGCCTGGACCAAGAGCCCACATATGGGGCTTGCCAAGCCCCTATGCACCCAATCCTCACCACGGTTTGAATTTTCCAGTCGCCCCGCCCGTACCTGGAGCTCTGCTCTGGAATCCCTTTCTTGGAGAGACCCATGAGCCAGACAACACGACTCCACCCTTCCCACAAAATGACCCCAAACTCTTGGGAGCTGGGACAAATCCCCAGAGAGGGATACTCGTCCACAGTACCTGAGGCCACCGCTCCAATCCACGGCTATCCCGGACACAACATCCAGAGACAAAAGCCTGAAGGAACGCCTCCCACTCGCCCTTGTTTCAGAGGCCCAGGAGCTCCCTCTCGGGCTGTACATCGGGCCTGCCATACCCTAGGCGCCACTCCTAAGCTGAGTTTGTGTATTCAGACTTCTGTGCCCACAGCCTGGACCCACACACCTCCAGGCTAGGGCCTCTAGGGCCACAGCAAAAGATTGTGCCTGCCCTCTCCAAGGAAAGTGTTCCCAATCCATTGACCACAACACTACAGGTTAGGGAAAAGCTCCAAGGCCCCTGAGGCCATCAATAGGGTAGGCCCCCCTGGACTAAGAGGGGCTCTCTGACACCAGCGGAGCAACTATCTCCACTTAGACTCTCAGACAGTGTCCCCAGAGACAGAAGGTTGAAATGGACAGGCCCCCAGGCCCTAATCTGAACCTTAGCTTTGGTTTCCATGTTTCCGTTCTCAGAGGACTGTTTTCGTAGACCAGCACATGGGACTTTTCTGAGGCACCAAACCAAACATCTCTCATCTCCACATGGGCAGCTTTCTTACTGGGATGTATCAAACACTTCAGGTAGGAGAGTTCCGCAGGGCCACTGAACAACCAGCACATTCCAAGGTCTCCATGGACCCAAACGCACATTATGACGCATCCTCAGGAGAGGCCATTTCAACTCAGCCCCCTGGGTCGCGTGTTCCAGAGGCAGCAGATCAAACATATCTTGTCGCTAATAGCCAATGGGAATGCGAGGCATGCTGTACAGGGATCCATCCTTCGAACCCTGCTCTCCAGTCCTTCCATATGGTATGTCCTGGAGCCATGCAACAGGACTCGAATGTCCCGCAGAAGGAAACCTTGTGGTTTGGGGCAACCTCCAAACTCAGCGTGGGAAAACTTCCTTGGCCTCATGAGGCCCCCACTTCATGAAGGTGCCATCATGGACACATACTCCAGCCTCAGCCAACGTCTGATCCTCAGCCTGACTTCAGATGCAGGAGATTTTGATTCAGCCTCTGCAGAGTGGGCCTGCTCTGCCCTTGGCTCCAATCCTCACACTAGCTTGTGTTTTCAGACTTCCGTCCTCACACTCCTGGCCCACAAACCCTCCCTACTGGGAATTCTGGGGCCACAATGAAGCACTGTGCCTGCCTCCCAGGAGAAAAACATTGTCTATGGCGCTGCCCAGAAACCCCAAATGAGGATCAAACTGCTTGGCCCTCGGCAACACCCCAATTGCATAGGCTACCTTAAACAGTGATGCTCTGTCGCAAATAGCCTGAGCCCAGACCTTCCAACAGACACCGACACAGCTGGCTGCACACCCAGCACATTGGACCCGCCACAGCCTTAGGCCACCATCCATTCCCAACCTGGGTTTTCAGTCATCGGAACCTAGACCTTATCTCCAATCCCTGCACAGGGGGGAACCTGATGCACAAGTCAGAACCCCTCCTTCCCCCTGGCAAGAAACCTTGCTGCTGGCAGTGAGTCAAACCTTCAGTGTAGGAGAAAACGGCATGGCCCATGAGGCCACGCCCAAGCGTGAGGGCCGCCTTGGGCACAAACACACATTGTGACCCTCAGCGTGAGTACCTTATTCAAGTAACGCCTCTCAGTGACTGGACCAAGAGCCCGCATATGTGGCTTGCCATGCCCGTAGGCACCCAGGACTAACTAGATGGTGTGTATTCCAGTTGAGGGAACCCACTGCTGTGCTCTAGAGTCCCTCTCCTGGGGGGTCCCCTGTGGCAGAAAACAGTACTCTTCATTCCCACAGAATGAACACAAACACTTGGGAGCTTGGACAATCCCCTGAGAGGAAGGCTCTTCCTCCGCCTCTGAGACAACCCCTACCCTGACCGGACACTGTAAACGCAACACCCAGAGACAAAATCCTGAGTGACTGCCTCCCACTTGCCCTACTTTGATTTCCAGAGGATCTCCCCTCACGGACTAGAGATCAGGCCTGCCATTACATTGGCCCCTAGCTGAGCCAAGTTTGCTTTTTCAGACATCTGTCCCCCCAGCCCTGGCAAACAGAGCCTCTAGGCTGGGTCCTCTGGAGCCATACCACAGGACCGTGCCTGCTCTCTCCTGGGAAACTGTGTCCATTCCTTTGGCCACACACCTCCAGAATATGAGAAACCTCAAGGCCTCCGAGGACATCCCACTACTGGGAGCCTCACTGGACTCACAGGGGCATTCGGACACAAGCTGAGCAGCTACATCCATGAATGCATGCACACAAATGACAACAGAGATAGAAGGTTGAGCCGGACAGGCCTTTAGGCCGTAGTCTCAACTCTTACTTTGGTTTCCAGGTGTCACTCCTCAGAGGCTTTGGTTCGAAGAACAGGGTATGGGGCTTTCCTGAGGCACGGAACAGAACTCCTCTCGTCTCCACATGGGAAGTTTCCTTGTTGGAGCCGTGTCAAACACCTCATGTTGGAGAATCCTGCAGAGTCCCTGAGCCACCTCCACATTCCAAGGTCTCCCAGGCCACCAAGCCACAGTAGGACTCATCTTCAGGAGAGTCCATTTCAACTCTCCCCTCTGGGGAGCTCACCCAGGAGCCCGCAGATTGAGCCTGCCTTGTCCTGACTAAAGAGTGGGAATATGAGGTGGCGTTCCCAGGCATCCATGCTTAGACACCTGCTCTCGAGTCTTTCCATATGGGGCCTCTTGGAACCATCCAATAGGACTCGACTGTCGTGCAGAAGGTAACCTTCAGTTTTGGAGCAGTTCACAAATCCCATCGTAGGCAAAACTTTCTGGCCTCATGAAGCCCCCACACCCTTCAGGAAGAGGCCATGCTGGACAAGAACTCTAGGCGGAGGCACGTCTCATAGTTGACATGACCTCAGTGCAGGAGATCCCGATTCAGCCTCTGCAGAGTGGGCATGCCGTGACCTCGGTCCCAACCCTCACGCTAGCTTGTGTTTTCAGACATCCTTCCTCACACTCCTGGCAAACAAGCCCTCCGGACTAGGAACTCCAGAACCAAAACCCAGCCCAGTGTCTGCCCAACGGAAGAAAAACGTTTCCCTGTGGGGCTCTCCAGAAAACCCAGATGAGGATCAACCTGCTCGGGCCTCGACGGTACCCGAACTGGATAGGCTGCTCTGGGCACTCATGCTCTGCCTGACACAGCCTGAAGCCAGACTTCCAGACAGACAAGGAGACAGCTGGCCGCACACCCAGCACTTCGGACACGCCATGGTCTTAGGCCGTCACCTCATCCTAACCTTGGTTTTCAGATATCTGAACCTAGACATTATATCAATTCTCCACACAGCTGGGTATAGCAAGCACAAAACAGAACTCCTCCTTCCCCATGGCTGTCAAGCTTGCTCTTGGCATGGAGTCACACCTTCAGGGTCGGAGAAACCTTCATGGCCCCTGATGCCACGCCCAAACTTGAGTGCTGCTTGGGCACAAATTCACACTGTGATCCTCAGCATGAGCCCCATGTCAAAGAAAGGCCTGTCAGGGCCTGGACCAAGAGCCCACATATGGGGCTTGCCAAGCCCCTATGCACCCAATCCTCACCACGGTTTGAATTTTCCAGTTGCCCCGCCCGTACCTGGAGCTCTGCTATGGAATCCCTTTCTTGGAGAGACCCATGAGCCAGACAACACGACTCCACCCTTCCCACAAAATGACCCCAAACTCTTGGGAGCTGGGACAAATCCCCAGAGAGGGATACTCGTCCACAGTACCTGTGGCCACCGCTCCATTCCACGGCTATCCCGGACACAACATCCAGAGACAAAAGCCTGAAGGAACGCCTCCCACTCGCCCTTGTTTCAGAGGCCCAGGAGCTCCCTCTCGGGCTGTACATCGGGCCTGCCATACCCTAGGCGCCACTCCTAAGCTGAGTTTGTGTATTCAGACTTCTGTGCCCACAGCCTGGACCCACACACCTCCAGGCTCGGGCCTCTAGGGCCACAGCGAAAGATTGTGCCTGCCCTCTCCAAGGAAAGTGTGCCCAATCCATTGACCACAACACTACAGGTTAGGGAAAAGCTCCAAGGCCCCTGAGGCCATGAATAGTGTAGGCCCCCCTGGACTAAGAGGGGCTCTCTGACACCAGCGGAGCAACTATCTCCACTTAGACTCTCAGACAGTGTCCCCAGAGACAGAAGGTTGAAATGGACAGGCCCCCAGGCCCTAATCTGAACCTTAGCTTTGGTTTCCATGTTTCCGTTCTCAGAGGACTGTTTTCGTAGACCAGCACATGGGGCTTTTCTGAGGCACCAAACCAAACCTCTGTCATCTCCACATGGGCAGCTTTCTTACTGGGATGTATCAAACACTTCAGGTAGGAGAGTTCCGCAGGGCCACTGAACAACCAGCACATTCCAAGGTCTCCATGGACCCAAACGCACATTATGACGCATCCTCAGGAGAGGCCATTTCAACTCAGCCCCCTGGGTCGCGTGTTCCAGAGGCAGCAGATCAAACATATCTTGTCGCTAATAGCCAATGGGAATGCGAGGCATGCTGTACAGGGATCCATCCTTCGAACCCTGCTCTCCAGTCCTTCCATATGGTATGTCCTGGAGCCATGCAACAGGACTCGAATGTCCCGCAGAAGGAAACCTTGTGGTTTGGGGCAACCTCCAAACTCAGCGTGGGAAAACTTCCTTGGCCTCATGAGGCCCCCACTTCATGAAGGTGCCATCATGGACACATACTCCAGCCTCAGCCAACGTCTGATCCTCAGCCTGACTTCAGATGCAGGAGATTTTGATTCAGCCTCTGCAGAGTGGGCCTGCTCTGCCCTTGGCTCCAATCCTCACACTAGCTTGTGTTTTCAGACTTCCGTCCTCACACTCCTGGCCCACAAACCCTCCCTACTGGGAATTCTGGGGCCACAATGAAGCACTGTGCCTGCCTCCCAGGAGAAAAACATTGTCTATGGCGCTGCCCAGAAACCCCAAATGAGGATCAAACTGCTTGGCCCTCGGCAACACCCCAATTGCATAGGCTACCTTAAACAGTGATGCTCTGTCGCAAATAGCCTGAGCCCAGACCTTCCAACAGACACCGACACAGCTGGCTGCACACCCAGCACATTGGACCCGCCACTGCCTTAGGCCACCATCCATTCCCAACCTGGGTTTTCAGTCATCGGAACCTAGACCTTATCTCCAATCCCTGCACAGGGGGGAACCTGATGCACAAGTCAGAACCCCTCCTTCCCCCTGGCAAGAAACCTTGCTGCCGGCAGTGAGTCAAACCTTCAGTGTAGGAGAAAACGGCATGGCCCATGAGGCCACGCCCAAGCGTGAGGGCCGCCTTGGGCACAAACACACATTGTGACCCTCAGCGTGAGTACCTTATTCAAGTAACGCCTCTCAGTGACTGGACCAAGAGCCCGCATATGTGGCTTGCCATGCCCATAGGCACCCAGGACTAACTAGATGGTGTGTATTCCAGTTGAGGGAACCCACTGCTGTGCTCTAGAGTCCCTCTCCTGGGGGGTCCCCTGTGGCAGAAAACAGTACTCTTCATTCCCACAGAATGAACACAAACACTCGGGAGCTTGGACAATCCCCTGAGAGGAAGGCTCTTCCTCGGCCTCTGAGACAACCCCTACCCTGACCGGACACTGTAAACGCAACACCCAGAGACAAAATCCTGAGTGACTGCCTCCCACTTGCCCTACTTTGATTTCCAGAGGATCTCCCCTCACGGACTAGAGATCAGGCCTGCCATTACATTGGCCCCTAGCTGAGCCAAGTTTGCTTTTTCAGACATCTGTCCCCCCAGCCCTGGCAAACAGAGCCTCTAGGCTGGGTCCTCTGGAGCCATACCACAGGACCGTGCCTGCTCTCTCCTGGGAAACTGTGTCCATTCCTTTGGCCACACACCTCCAGAATATGAGAAACCTCAAGGCCCCCGAGGGCATCCCACTACTGGGAGCCTCACTGGACTCACAGGGGCATTCGGACACAAGCTGAGCAGCTACATCCATGAATGCATGCACACAGATGACAACAGAGATAGAAGGTTGAGCCGGACAGGCCTTTAGGCCCTAGTCTCAACTCTTACTTTGGTTTCCCGGTGTCACTCCTCAGAGACTTTGGTTCGAAGAACAGGGTATGGGGCTTTCCTGAGGCACGGAACAGAACTCCTCTCGTCTCCACATGGGAAGTTTCCTTGTTGGAGCCGTGTCAAACACCTCATGTTGGAGAATCCTGCAGAGTCCCTGAGCCACCTCCACATTCCAAGGTCTCCCAGGCCACCAAGCCACAGTAGGACTCATCTTCAGGAGAGTCCATTTCAACTCTCCCCTCTGGGGAGCTCACCCAGGAGCCCGCAGATTGAGCCTGCCTTGTCCTGACTAAAGAGTGGGAATATGAGGTGGCGTTCCCAGGCATCCATGCTTAGACACCTGCTCTCGAGTCTTTCCATATGGGGCCTCTTGGAACCATCCAATAGGACTCGACTGTCGTGCAGAAGGTAACCTTCAGTTTTGGAGCAGTTCACAAATCCCATCG